>NC_088335.1:13452500-13630000 GCF_036884655.1 Musa acuminata AAA Group | reverse complement strand
GTCCACCAGCTTCTCCTTCCCTGCTCTTCACTCACTCTCTTCCAACCAGAAGGACCAAATCTCTCTCTACGTCCGCACCCTGCTCCAATGGAACCAGGTATACCCGTCACTTACCCTCCGTCCGGAACAAGTTAGGCAATAAAACTCGAGTCTTGGAAGCGATTTCCTTAGTCCTCGATTGCAATTTTATGTGGCAGAGGATGAATCTAACGGCGGTTACCGAGGAGCGCGAGGTGATGTCGAGGCACGTCGAAGACTCGCTCGCCATCCTCCCGCCGCTGCGGCGTTCTTATCTGGCGCATTGCTGTAGTTCATCTCCCTGCGACGGGCTCAACGTTGTTGATGTTGGCTCCGGTGCCGGTCTACCTGGATTGATACTCGCCATTGCCTGCCCTAGTAATTATTCTGCTACCCTTCCTTTTCTCTGTCATTTCTTGACAATCATTCTATATTTGTTCCTACTTGATTCGTGCAATGGTTGTTCATGAAATATTATGACATTTGCTTCCAAGTGTTTTAAATTTTTAGTGGATAAAACCCTGGGAACTAATGCAACGATCAAAAGCTTCCACGCATAGTTAGTTGAAGTCCAGTGTTAATCAATGGGTACATTTGAGTAGATATCCTCAGCAGTGGGCAGAATCACAAGGAGAAGCTGTTAAAGGAGATGGCTTTCAGCCAACTAATTTGACCTTCTTATGTTTCCAAAAAAAAAAAAAAGTTAAGGATCTAATTTGAAACCATTTTATCATAGATTAATCAGGAGTTATACTTTGACGAGCCATAGGATAAATTATTTATTCCCATATATTGATATTCATCAATGTCCTATTACCTAATATTTGTGTCTCTTGTAGTGCTTTTGATGGAGTGTATCCAAAGTCTGCTATACTTCCTCTCATGTCTACCCTTCTTTGGTGTCACAGAGTACAGTTTTAATTCGTTGCTAGATTTGAGTTGTTAAAATGTCTTCAACCATCCAAACAATCCCAATGTATCTAAAATGCCATCATTTTTCATCTTCGCTTCTATAGTGTACTTTTCGTCAACTTATCCCCTGATCCCTATTTGTGGTGATCCACCATGAGGAGCTTGTAGTCTTGACACATCTGAGTTAGATGGGGAAAGAAGGAACTTGTGGTCATCCACCATGTAATTAGCACCAGCACTTAGATGGGCAAAGAAGGAACTTAATATGATTGCTATTGGTGAAATTTTCCTTTCTTGAAGCATTAATTATAATCAAACAAGAAATTCGCTCTTGCTTTTAGTGCATCTGCCCAAATCTTATCCTAAGATTAAATATCTTCTCTCTTGTAAATTTTAGATTGGAAGGTTACTCTCTTAGAATCAATGAAGAAAAGATGCTTATTCCTGGAGCATATTGTTGCTCTTACTGGCTTGTCGAATGTCCAGATCTTATGTGAAAGAGCAGAGGTATCTTATCTTTTCTTTTGCCCATAAAGTAATTTGTAGAATGATATTTTTCTCACATGTGAAATTTTCGACTTGAAGTAGTTCATCTTGATCTTATCTTAAAGTACGTCAACATGCAATTAGGTGATATGCAAATCAGACGTTTAACATGCATTATAATCGATGGTGTGAGACTAATTGGTGGCTTCTCCTAATACATCATCAGCTAGCAGCGTCTGCAACATGTATATTGCAATAATTTAAACTTCAAACACTAGATTTAAATAACCTCTAGCACCAGCGTCATTATGGAGATTTTGTAATTGCCTCTTAATTTCTGTTTGGTGTGCAACAGTGAATAATTGGCTATGTATTTATGGTTGGTAGCAAGCAGATAATCCAAAAACTTTTGGATTATATGGAGGATAGATTAAGATAACATTTATGGCATCTCTTGGATGTCTTTTGTGGATGAATATTATATTATAATCAAGTTCACACAAATATCTATGATTTATTTTTTAAAGGGTTCTTTTGCCTACATGTGCTAAAAAATGTAGGTTTTTTGCATGTGTTTGCTTCAATGCCCTTCAGCATATGATTCTTGTGCTCCTGCCTACATCTATGAATAATCATCAAGTTAATTATGGATATCTAAAACATGAGCTGGTTGACCCGAGATGCAGAATGACCAAGATACCCTTGTTTAGTCCTTGAACAAATTTTCACATGGATGTCACTCTAAAAGTTTGTAGTTGATCATGAGCATCTGTTGCATGTCTTCATTGCATATATGTGCAAATCCATTGATGTTACAAGTGTCTTTTATTACATAGCAGCAAGTATTACATGCTTTGAAGGGCATTGATGAACTATTTGTAATTAGGGTGATGTAAACATAAATACATGTATTTTGAGAGGATATGCATGCAAAAAAAAAGGCCTCCTTCAAAATGTTGAAATTGAAACAACTAGAAGTGTGCAAAGAGATAAATGTAATGCCTTTCTTATGACAGTCAATTTTGCACCAACTACTTTGTGGACTACAAAAAGAGGAATGGTTCTTATCATTATCTTACCTATAATTTTTTACCCAGTATCCCAAATATTTACAATATACATTACCGAGATGAGCTTGTTAGTGGTTAACATGTTTATTTGATATTGATCTTGTCTATTGTTGTAGACATTGTTCGGAGTTCGGACAACAAATTACCTATTAAGATTTGCCTTGAGATGATATTCTGATCACCTATTCTAAATATGCTGGAATTAACATTTTTGTTGTAGGGCAGAATGTTGGCCAGAGCATTGATTACAGGGAATTATTTGATGTAGCAGTGGCAAGAGCTGTTGCGGAAATGCGTACTCTGGGTAGGCTTTGACTTGCAAAATGTATCTGTTGATGTTTTTTGTATTATGTGATCATTAGGCATTCTATTTTAGCTTAGAGTTTTCTTTAATACAGCTGAGTACTGTCTTCCATTGGTTCGTGTTGGTGGCTTGTTCATTGCTGCAAAAGGCTCTGATCCTCAGGTAAATTTTATTTTCCTTGTCTAATTATTTCATGTTATGGTCCTTAGTTTAATTAAGTTTGTTACTACTTTTCTTGGCTTCATATAATTTTTTTGATAAGCTAGAAAGGAACTTTGAAATTATTGTGGACTTAAAGTTTGGCCAAGAACTGCACATGATATCTTGTCATTTCTATTCATCATTCATCATTTACATATTGTTGAAAGTATCCTATGTGACACTTTTTATATTTGCAACTGGTCGATATAAGTACTGCTCAAATGATATCTCCATCGTCCACAATAAGATATTACTTGTGTAATTAAGTGTCCAAAAGAATCTGATATCTTTAATAAGTATTTGACATCACATATCCTAGAAGCATCCCACAATCACTATATCTTATGTGTATCTTATGCAGATATGACAAACAATTTTGACGAATCCATGTTTTATGGGATAGATTTGCAATTATCAAATTTACTCACTCTTGAAGGTCATTTAATCAAATTATAAATGGTGGCACACATTGCAAATAAGTGATGTATAAGAGTGACATCCATTCTCAGCGTTAGGCATGACCATGGTTTGGTTCAAACTGGAACTGAATCATTTTGGCAGTTCATCGGCTTGGAACCGGGCCTAGGCGGTTCGGTTCTGGTTCCAACTGCATAGGATCGAAAACAATGTTCTTGTTCGAACTAGCCAAATTAAAAGAAATTAAATAGCAAACGATCGAGATTGACCATTGATTGATCCTTTTGTAGGGTGGCAAATGACCAATTTGCCTCAGTCAACTATGGCTATTTTCAGGGGCATCTTGACTATTTCATAATTCAAAAAATAATTAAAAATAATAAAAAACAAATTTGTCAAAATTTTGCATATTTATTTTTCTGTTATTACGTGTATGAAAATACATCCACTTTTCCAAGTGGAATTTTGAAATAAAATTACGAATTTTCTGTTGCTTTAAATAATTTTTAATTGAAAATTAAAATTTTTAAAAAATATTTAAAAAAGGAACTAGAATCGAAACCAATATAATCGATAATTTTAAAATTAAAATTGTCGAAACCAAAACCAAACCTGGAATTGGAATCACCGATTTCGGAACCAGACCTAGAACCTCCCGGATTTGTTCAATTTCGGTCCCCAAAAACCTAGAGCCAAAACTACCGGTTCCAGAACCAAGGTCATGCCTACTCAGCATTGAGTTCAGGTGCAAAGATTATCATGCATGAGCCTGTGCCAACATCTATTTAATAGTGTGATTTCTTATTGTATTAATCAGCATAGACCAAAAATTGGCCTTATCGTATGTTGGCACCTTCAGCATGAATTGACATGGCATGTGACAATACCCTTCCAGCACAAATCGCAAAATGTGCTTACTAGCACGGTGATCTTAGCTAAATGCATTTTGAAGTGCATGACAGGCAATCTATACCTGCAACAGAAGGCTTGCCAAATGCAATTCTTTTCTGTTTTCTGTTTTGATTACTTTGGGTTTATTCCTTGTCTAGTTATGCAGTGGGTTTGGAGAGTCAAACAAAAGGAAAGAAAAGCTAAGCTTAAGATGTCATCATGTTCTAGCACGCATTAATAACTGTCATCAATAACTAAGAATCAGAGAACACAACTTGTTCCCGTCTGTTGTCAGTATGAACTAGTGGCTTCTTGAGTCATGCATTAGTTTGCGCTAGGTTAAGATATTTGGAATGTGGGTTTTTTCTATTTTTACTATCTTTTCTGTCTATCTTATGTCTTTTTTATTATCGACCAAAATGACTATTCCTTTGGAGTAACAGAAAATTTTCCTTGACAAAAGACAATGATGATTTGACTACATAGATCCTCTTCCCTCATTAGGAGGGTTTTTAGCAATTGATGACTTTTGAAAGCCTCGAAAGGAAAGCTGTCAACTTCGGGGTGGATATAGGTCAAATAATCTATCAAGTGAATCAGCAAGCCCCATTGGCGTTCTATGGCAAGCCTAGCAAATTCCATCTTTTCCTTGGATGGGGTTTCATGGTAAAAGCAAGCTAATAGGTTGTGCAGTCCTCTTTATAACAAACAGTAAGTAGAGTTTTTTTTATAAAGTTGACAAAATTTCTTGAAACTTAATTTCTCAAGTTTTAAACTAGAAGGTGATGTGACTGCAGAAAGAATCTCTCAAATTTGGTCCAATAAGAGTTATCGACATTGGTTCTAGTCATTAAAGGCTCGACTTAAGCATTCCTATCAACCAGTATTTTTGTCTTCTTTGTTTCTTAATAGGTCATGTCTTGCTTGATGTTTTGTGCAGGAAGAAGTCAAAAGCGCAGGGAAAGCAATTCAGTTGATGGGTGCTTCCATCATAGAGTTGTGCACAGGTTTATGTACACTGTTTTTCACTTTGACAAACATATATTGGTGAATATATTGAAAGAGAGTTATAGATGTTTAAAACAGTTTAAAACATGAATTAGGAAATTTAAGCCATAGTTTACTTTCACCAAAGATATACAATAAGTTTGACATGTCATCTTCCAAAAATCCCATTTATATGACATGGTAGCATCATTTTGCCCCCCCTTGTAGAGGCTGTATTCGATCTTGAACTTGCATACTTATAGAAAACACAAATGCACCTCGAGAAGGAAGGCTTAAATAGACTGGTCTATCAGATGGACCTTTGCTGCGGGAAGTGAAGAAGCTGCTGGAATAGCTTAAACAAACATTTGTGATGTGGTTCATTATTTCTACTTTGTGATTAATATGCCTTTCATTTAAAGAGTCTTAGAGATGTTTAAAACAGTTTAAAACATGAGTTAGGCAACTTAAGCCATAGTTCACTTTAACCAAAGAGATACAATAAGTTTGACATGTCATTTTCCAAAAATCCCATTTATATGACATGGTAGCATCATTTTGCCCCCACTTGTAGAGGCTGCATTCGATCTTGAACTTGCATACTTATAGAAAACAGCATTTGATCTTGAACTTGCATGCTTATAGAAAACACAAATGCACCTCGAGAAGGAAGGCTTAAATAGACTGGCCTATCAGATGGACCTTTGCTGCAGGAAGTGAAGAAGCTGCTGGAATAGCTTAAACAAACAATTGTGATGTGGTTCATTATTTCTACTTTGTGATCAATATGCCTTTCATTTAAAGAGTCTTAGAGATGTTTAAAACAGTTTAAAACATGAGTTAGGCAACTTAAGCCATAGTTCACTTTCACCAAAGAGATACAATAAGTTTGACATGTCATCTTCCAAAAATCCCATTTATATGACATGGTAGCATCATTTTGCCCCCACTTGTAGAGGTTACATTCGATCTTGAACTTGCATACTTATAGAAAACAGCATTCGATCTTGAACTTGCATTCTTGTAGAAAACACAAATGCACCTTGAGAAGGAAGGCTTAAATAGACTGGCCTATCTGATGGACCTTTGCTGCGGGAAGTGAAGAAGCTGCTGGAATAGCTTAAACAAACATTTGTGATGTGGTTCATTATTTCTACTTTGTGATTAATATGCCTTTCATTTAAAAAAGAGATGTTTAAAACAGTTTAAAACATGAGTTAGGCAACTTAAGCCATAATTCACTTTCACCAAAGAGATACAATTAAGTTTGACATGTCATCTTCCAAAAATCCCATTTATATGACATGGTAGCATCATTTTGCCCCCACTTGTAGAAGCTGCATTCGATACTTGCATACTTATAGAAAACACAAATGCACCTTGAGAAGGAGGGCTTAAATAGACTGGTCTATCAGGTGGACCTTTGCTGCGGGAAGTGAAGAAGCTGCTGGAATAGCTTAAATAAACATTTGTGATGTGGTTCATTATTTCTACTTTGTGATTGATATGCCTTTCATTCTTATCTTTTTCATTATCCTCATCTCTTACAACTTTTCAATTGAATTTCTGATGACCACTTTTATTTTTTCATATTGGCTTGGTATATCCATTATGATCTTGACTTGAAAAATTGACATGGACTTAGTACCAAACAGAAAATCATCCTCCAAGAAGAAGTGGCATGGGTATGGACTGAGAAAGACATCTTAAGAATTACATCTTGATCAGTCATTTGATAAAACATCTCATTTTGCAGCTTCAAGCCCTAGAATACTGGAAAAGAGATTTAATTTATCATCTGAATCTTTGTGTGGAAGTTCTTTTGGCACTATCAATTCGTATGCTGCAAAAATCTGCTTTAGGGGCATGATTGCGGAGCTGCCTCATGTTCTCTTATTTCTTTCTAAATTTTTGGACTAGAAATTCAATCTCTCTTTCAACCGTCGAATCATGGTACATATTTCAAGTTCTGGGAGCCGCTTTCCCATTGTTCATGTGAGATAGGCTGGGGGGATAGTCTGTTTCTTGCTGATATCATAATTTGTTTGTAACTTCCTTTGTGTTGTTGCTAGGAAAATGCAACTACAATTACAAGTAATAATGGCCTGTGAGTTATCAGCAATTTCTAACTAGTGTTGTTGTCATTTCCAGTGGAATCACATAGCCCAAAAGGACAAAGAACTACTGTTATCTGTTTGAAAGACCGTGCAACGCCGAAAAGGTTTCCTCGTCATCCTGGTATTCCAACGAAATCGCCACTATGACGTGTGCAATTTTTTTTCTTGTAATATATACTGAGTTGTTTAGTCACAATAGATCTCTTCTTGCGAGAACAGTGCTTCTCATCTGCTTTGTAACTCTTTGCCTTGTTAGGTTATTATTGTTGTAATGCTGCATATTAGTTACCTGTTATGTGCTGGGCAGAAAATGGCCATTTAAAATGCTGTTGCCATTTAGTTTGGCTTCACCTACAATTTTTACTGATTTGATGCAACAGCAAATCTTGCCTCATCAACATGGAACAGTGTGTCAAGGATAGGATGAAGCATCACAAAGTAGAAGCTCTCCACCATTTCAATAGCTGGCAAAAAAGAGATTCATGGGTAATGATTGCTTTTGATTATGGTATCCAAATGCAGACAGCCAATTTGTCTTTGTTTTCTTGTTCTGAAGGAATAGTCACAGTTAGCTATGTGCACATAATATTATCTGAAGAAGAAGATGATGCCTTCAATCCATGGAGAAGAATGAGAAGGCTCCAATGGCCGGTCGATATACGGTCGGTTCCTTGGTGGTTAGATGGTCTAATCATAAAAACGAGGTTGACCAATTGTCAATGACCACGTGTACTAAGGTATCTGATTGTCACATGTTGTCCTCCCATCAAGTAAGAAATTTAATTAGCAGTGTTTGATTAGATCGACAAGTATCAGTCTGACCGGTGTTTTAAATCACAAAAAAAAAAAAAAAAATCATTGTCATTTTCCTAAATTCTTTGTCCTACGTGGCATCTTTTGAAAGAGGTGGCAGTGGCCACATCCCCTCTTCTCATTTATTTAAGTTGCAAAACATTCTACTTGTAGCTCATCCACTTTTAGCCAACTTGAACTCTAATTCAACATATTAGAGGTAGGACACCTAATCCCACTGACAATGACTTTATGATTCTAGAAAGGACATCTGGTTTATTCATTTATGTATTCTTAATATTTTAATTGCAGCAAGATTTTCTATATAATAATAATAATAATAATAATATTATTATTATTATTATTATTAATTGATTGATTGATTGACTTGTTTATGCTTCCCACATCATACATCCACAACAGCAAACACTATGGGCCATAAGCCAAATCTTCCTTTCTTAGGTCATTGAAATTAATATAAGCTTCGTGAGTGATTAGAAGTAATCTTCCAAACTACTCTCCCCTCCTTCCATACCAAAGCCCAAAACCATGACCTCCTCCAACTCTTTCCTCCTCCTTGCGGCCATCGCCGGATTCCTCCTCTTGCCGGCTTCATCGCTCTCGGCCTCCACCTTCTTCTTCCCTCCGCCTCCGCCCACCATTAACCCCTGGCTCCCCTTCCGGAACCTCTCCGGCTGCCACCGCGGCGACGACAACCCCGGCCTCGCCGGCCTCAAGCATTATCTCAAGCACTTCGGCTACCTCCCTACTTCGTCCATGAACTCCACCGACTCATTCGACGACGCACTTGAGATCGCCATCCGGTCGTACCAACGCTTCTTCGGCCTCAACGCCACCGGCGAGATCGACGAGCCTACCGTCGACCAACTCATGGCCCCTCGCTGCGGCGTCGCCGACTTCGTCAACGGCTCGTCAGCCCTCCCTGGACGCAACCTGTACGCCTACTTCCCGGACGCTCCTACTTGGCCCTTCTGGCGCCGCAACCTCAAGTACGCCATCACCGCCACCTCCGACGTCCCCATCGACCGCGCCGTCCTCAAGGCCGTCTTCGCCCGCGCCTTTGGGCGGTGGTCCGCCGCGACCACGCTGACGTTCGAGGAGACGGACTCGGCGGCGGACGCCGACATAACGATCGGTTTCTACCGGGGCGCGCACGGGGACGGGGAGCCGTTCGACGGGGTGCTGGGCACGCTGGGGCACGCCTTCTCGCCGACGGACGGGCGGCTCCACCTGGACGCCGCGGAGGCGTGGGTGGCCGAGGGGGACATGACGAAGGGCAGCTCAGACGTGGCGGTGGACCTGGAGTCGGTGGCGGTCCACGAGATCGGGCACCTGCTGGGACTAGGCCACTCGGCGGCCGCCGACGCCATAATGTACCCGGCAATCAACACACGGACTAGGAAGGTGGAGCTGACGACCGACGACGTCGAGGGGATACAGAGTTTGTACGGAAGCAACCCGAACTACCGAGGCGCGATGCCGTCGGCACCGTCGACCAGCAGCCCGGAGACGAACGGTGGAGCGCCTGCGCGGAGGTGGCGGGACAGGTTGGCTTCGACCGTTATAGCGGTTGGGTTGTCGTTGCTTTTACGGTAGTGGTAGAAGTCTTTTAGGTTTTGTTCTACGTAGGGATTCATTCACATCTTATTACACCATTTCTTTCCATTTTCAAATATTTATTTTGTAATTTATATATTATACATAGTCTACAAGAAAGTTTATCTTCTTTTAATTGGTATTCTCAAACAAAATTTGGGGATTTTATTGTAGTTTAGCCACTAGCCAGTTGGATTATTTCATGTTACCATCAAATCAAATCAAATCAAATCAAATCAAATCAAATCGGAACTATGAGTTTATATATTAATTTTTGAATGATCATCATCTAGATTTACAATATCTCCAAGTGATCGGTAATTATCATTATTCTATGAGATTTATAAAAGGGATTTTAATTTTTATGTGGTATTTCTTTGTGTCATCCCATTCTCCAACTCATGCGTAAATGTTTTTATTTGAATATTAGAAGAGGAATACAATTTCTGTTCAACTATTCAATTAAATTTTATTATCAAATATAATTTTAATTTAATAATTGATAAGAACTCCTATCTAATGCTTTAGATAGGAGTGATGGGATAGCGGGAAAAAAAGAAATAGAGAAACAGATATTATAAATTATCAAATTTAATATGTGTTTTAGTTTTGAAATATCTTCTCTATTCTCCTTTATTGACATTCCTATATATATATATATATATATATATATGATTTTTTTTGTTAATTATCATATTTTCTTTAGATTTTTCAAGATTGAATTAGTTCAAGATAAATTAAGAGAGAGAGAGAGAGCAACTCCTATCGCTAATCTCAAAGTCAAAAAAGATAGATTAATAAAGAGCAAATCACGTTGAGAATCTTTTTAGAGAAAGAAATAAGATGATGAAAGAGAAACTACTAGAGACAGAAAATCCAATGAGAAAAAAAACTTGAGGAGAGAGAGATTATGGAAATAGAAAATTATAGAGAGATAAACTATAGAGAGAAAAAATATACAAAATCATGACAATCACTAAATAAGAGAAGATATCAAGATTAAGAAAACAATCGACACGATAGATTGTACTCGGACAAAGATGATCAGAAAAAATTACCATGACATCAATTAGTTGATAGAAAAAGACCACCACAACATCAATTAATTGATAGAGAAAGATCAACGGATTGAAAGCTTGATCACTTGCAAAAGAGAACATTGAATGTCTAGATGATGATTTTTATAATTTATTTTGGATCTTGTTATTATTTAGAATTAATGAAAAAGATTAATAGAGATTAAAATTTATGATGATAACTTTCTCAATGCAAAAGGTTTAAAAGAATCCTTGGATAGTTTTAAAGATGTAATATATGATAAAGATATTATATCAATCTTTGAAGAACAAAAAGAAAAGTTAGTTTTTAACGAAGAAGAAGACAAAAGAACACTAAAGCTTATCTCTCAATCAATACTATTGAAGTATTAATTAATGGATCTCTAGATGTAACATCCTACTCCTAATCCCATCGATACCCTAGTATCATGTCATTTTTTAATTCTTTTACTACTATCAATAATAGTGTAACAAAAAATAGATAATTTTAAAAATAAAATCTATTAATTTACTAAATATAATGATAGAGTTTTCCTGTACATAATGATTTTGATACTTGTATATAATAATAACCTATAACCAAAAGAAAAACATACCCACACAATATGTCTAAAGATTATACATATATAAATGTCCATAGGATATTGTTTATATCTACACTAGTATGGACTTATATGTGTTCACTTTCTTGTCCAATGGTGAGATATCAATATATTTACTTATAAAATAAGATCTAAGTTATCACTCAGTAAGTATAAACCTTTATAGCTTTATTTAGGTAAGCATATATCATGTCATATTATAATATGTGAAAATCATCAGTAAAAGATATTTGATTGTAAATCTCTTATTCTATGACCTTTTTTTGCAAATATAGTCCTACGATGTAACATATGCAAAATAAAAAGGTAAAATTCTACATCGAAATAATTCAAAGTACTTATATGCATATATAAAAAACATAACAAATTTATAAATTTTACTCCCCATATCATAATATATATGTGCACTCTCACACCTCATATCATTATAATATATATGTGCACTCTTACACCACTTATCATAATATATATGTGTACTTCTACATCGTATGTTATAATACATACATATACTTTCACACCATATGTCATAGCATATACATGTATCGTAAGTAATTACATATCATGCATTCACACACTACATGTCATAAAAAAACACATACACTCTCACATCACATATCATTATATATATGCATACATACAAGATATTTTTATCATAATTCATATATTTTTATGCTTATAAAATATATACATTCACACTTAGCTCATACCTTACTCATGACAATCATATCAAAATGTATTATGAATATGATAATTTATACGATCATTATTCTATAGCAAATTAAACTTATATTTACCTGATTTAACTTAAAAGTGAAGATGATAGTAAAAGGACACATTCCTTAATGATTAAGTATGCTAGCGAGTGGTACATCTATTTGTTAAGATCGAGTCGACACTAAAGGGGGGGAGGGGGGGGGGGGGGGGGTGAATTAGTGCAGTGGATAAAAATGTCAGTTTGAAATTTCTTAGTATGATAAAATCCGATCTCGAAAGATAACTTGAAATTGAATGCTTGTTCATAAGCGTAGTAAAGCAAATTAAGGAGGAAGTGAAGCAATTCTAAAGTAAGTAAATGACAATAATAGAAATGCACATCGATTTATAGTGGTTCGATCGTCGTGACCTACATCCACTCTCGATTCCTCTTCACTCAAGGCTACCAACTTTCACTACCGATCTTCTTTCAATGGGTGAAGATCAACTATCTTTTTACACTCAATTCTCCTTTTAATAAGTTCAGGATAGAACTTTTACACCCCCATTTACTCCTCTCTTAAACCACACTAATACTTAGAGCTTGAGATGAGTTCTCACAAGATTACAATAGCATATTTCTACTTTTTTACTCTCAATTCTCATATATGTTAACCAAGGATGAGAGAGGTATTTATATGCCTCAAGTAGATTCAAACTTGGAGTCTAAAAGTGTCTTATCCCTAGTTTTCGAGGTACTAGCGATACCACCGCTTCACAGTCTTGGAGACTCTACCACTGACAGTTCCACCAGTTTGGGTCACTGTTTGGGCATTTCACTTGGCCCAACACAGCTCAAACTTGGGCTCGATTGGCCCCTAATTGTGTTGGCCCAATTTCAACCCAATTACACCTAAAACCTACTTCGATATAGACAATTATTACAAAGCTAATAAAATGTTGTCCGGCATGTCATTGGTTCATCGACGCCTTATTTGATTTTTTCGGTGCATCGTTCTCTCTTACGCCCTATTACCTAATCGATCAGTTGACCTTCGCAACTTCGATTTCTTTGGCGTAATTTCGCTCTTCTTGGCTCGATGCTCGAGCCCATGGCCTGAAGCCTTCTGCTGATACGTCGACCGATCCTCCGGCTCGACATCCAATCTTTTGACAATTTTTACTCCAACCCAACATGATTCTTCCTGCTTTTAATTGTTTCTCCCTGATCGAAGCTTTCTGCGTCACTCAAAATGTATATCAGATCATAAACATTATCAATTGGTTTCATCATCAAAATTCAAGATTCAATAATCTCCCTCTTTTTAGTGATGACAACCGATTGATGATAGAGTTAACTTTAACTCCCCCTATCAATATGCCATATTGATAGAGCCTTGAATTCAAGTTGAATTCAAGTCCAAGCAATATTTCATCATGAATATATGCAACACATTATATACATATCATTGCATTGCATGCGTCATTATCATAATGATATTTTAAATTATTATTAATATAAATATTATATGGTATCAAAATATCAAAATATATTACATCCTACCAATGTATGATTCTCATATCATCATATCTTCTCCTCCTTTGTCATCAACAAAAAGGAGAAGCGCAACTATCTTTTAGAGATATGAATGCTTAGCTATTTAATAAATTTTTCATTACTTTAGCTATTGAGTTTCTTTCTTCTCTTTTGAGAAGTGCAAGATAGTTTGGTTTTGCATTTTCTTAAAGTGTGCAAGTTAGTAAGTTTTTTTTCTTTTTGCAATATGCAAGTTTTCAAATTTTGTACAAGATAGCATGTTTTTGCATCTTCTTGAAATGTATAACTTAGCGAACATTACTTTTCTTGATATTTGCAAGATAGCACTTCTTACATCTCTTTTAAAATGAGCAAGCTTGCAAGTTTACCTCTCCTTGCGATGTGCACGCTAGCATGATTTGGTTCTTCTTGAATTATGCTAGCTAGAAAATTTAGGTTCTCTTTTGAGATGTGCACACTAGCAATTCTTTCTCCCCTTTTGTCATTGACAAAAAGAGGGGAATAACAATAAAATAATATAATTAATTTATCTTTACATCAATTTTTAAATTATCACATAAAGGATAACAAGAAAAGTTTGATGATGAGATATATTTACATAGTAAAAAATCATATCATGAAAGGTAAGATCATATGAATATCAAAAAACATGATTTATTTTTATAAATATTTTTTAATAAAATACAAGAAATCATTCAAGAATAAAAAGTGAGGGATCTTAATTCATATAAAGAAACTATCAAGTTTTGATTCCAAAAATTCAAGATCGATCATGATATAGATAAAAGCATTCCTATAAAAAAAAGGAGTCATGAGAGAACACATAAAGTATCTCGATTTATGTATAATATATCTCAATTTATTATGAATCAAAAAAAAATTATGATTCTAAAAAATCATGATTCATTTGGATAATTTGTCTTTTTAGTAATTAGCATAAAGAAACATGGGAGTTAAAAAACAAGATCTTGATTCATAGAAAAATCTCATGTATCAAATATCGAGAAATCAACATCATGATTTGGATAAAAAAATAAATCTTAACTCATAAAGTTTTCTTATATGAAATGCCAAGTCATCATCATTATTATGTTGGGCATGATACTAAATTAATAAATTTTTAAATCAACATTAGTTGGATATGCATGATACCAAAACATGATTTCAAATCTTCAATATATAACGTGAATAATTTCAAACTATTACAAATCATTATCAAGGTCATAGTTTGTTTGCATAAGTCTCTTCTTTAGTAAATGGTAAAAAGAAATTATCAAAGATAAAAAATATTTTGATTCTCATAAAAGATAGCTCAAGTAGAAAAATCAAAAGAAAGTTTATGATTTGGTTGAAAAATTTTCATTCAAATTTAAATCATCAAAATCACTTTTAAAAAAATTCAATGAAAGTAACGTAAATAGATTCACACAAGAACTTGATTCATGTATAATGTTTCAATTTATCATGAATCATAAAAAAAATTAGAGTATCAAGTGACCTAATCATGATTCATGTGACAAAAAGATTATTGATTCATGCATTTAAAACATTATTACTTCAACTCATCATGCATAGTTTTAAAATAAAAAATCATCAAATATGATGCAAATATTTATTTTCAAAATGCATTCCCTTTTTGTTGTTTCAATTTAAGTGATTTGATTTCATGCAAGCATGTCTTTGTCCTTTTTTATACCAAATCAAAACATATATCATCGTTTAAAATGAAAGTGTAAGATTTATCACAAAAATCATCAAGATCAATAAATCACAAAAATCATCATGTATAACTTCAAAATCTCATGCATAGAATAAAATCATGAAGCATTGCATCAAAAATTTTAATATTTTCATTACATTATTACATCATTGTACATCATTAAATCATCAAAATTAATTTTATCAAACATAAAGTATTTTCAAAATCATTTTGTTTATTATAGTAATGCATTTTCTTTTTAAGTGAATCTAATTTTTCATGCTTAGTGCTAAGAATTAACATACAATTTTCATGATATATATGTATATATATTTAAAACTAATCTTGAAAAGCATTAAGTAATTACATGATAAGGAAAAAGAGATTCGATTGAGTCGCTTACCTTGTTGACGAAAGCCATCAAAGCGTAGTTCGCCACCTTGCCCTTGTTGGTTTGCTCCTCGTCTTCGGATGAGCTTGATTCATCTTTTGACAACTTTTTCTTTAGTTTTATATACTCATTTTTGTAGTGACCCGGCTTCTTGCATTCAAAGCAAGAAGTTGTGTTCTTTTTAAGTTTGTTTTTATTCTTTGATTCTTGTTTCATAAATTTTTTAAGTTTTATTGTTAAGAGTTTAAAGTCATCATCACTTGAGCTTTCGCTCGAGTGGTCTTCTTGAGTATTAAGTGCTAAATCCTTCTTGTTCTTTGGAAAGTTATTCTCAAGTTTGTCATGTGCCACATAAGTCATTTCATAGGTCATTAAAGACCCAATAAGTTCATCAAATGAAAAATAGTTCAAATCCTTCGTTTCTTGTATTGTTATTACTTTCGGATCCCAATTTTTAAAAAGAGATCTTAGAATCTTGTTTACAAGTTCAAGATTAGAAAAAGATTTACCAAATACTTTTAAATCATTGACGACATCCGTAAAATAGTTTCACTTGGTTCCGTTCGAAATAATTCAAAATCATGCATCAAAAGATTTATTCTAGACTCTTTTACCCTATTAATGCTTTTGTATGTGATTTCAAGTGTATGCTAAATATCATGCATAGTTTTGCAAATAGAAACACGATTAAATTTATTTTTATCTAAGGCGCAAAACAAATCATTTATAGCTTTGACATTCAAAGAGAAAGTCTTCTTCTCCAATTCATTCCAATCATTCATTGGAAGAGAAGACTTTTGAAATATGTTTTCGATACTATTGCATAAATCGAGATTAAACGAAAGCAAAAAAACTCTCATCTGAATTTTTCAATAAGTAGTCCGTCCCATTGAACATAGGAAGATGAATGATAGAGTGACCCTCTTAAAATCCATAAAGAACCATTTCTCTTAGGTGTTAAACCAAATGAGAAAAGAACGTGGCTCTGATACCAAATATTAGGATCGAGTCGATACTTGGGGGGGGATGTCAATTAGTGCAGTGGATAAAAACGTCGGTTTGAAATATCTTCATACGATAAAAATCGATCTCGAAAGATAACTTGAAATTGAATGCTTGTTCGTAAGCATAGTGAAAGCAAAGTAAGAAAGATGTGAAGCAATTGTAAAGTAAGTAAATGATAATAATAGAAATGCATACTGATTTATAGTGGTTCAATCGTCGTGACCTATATCCACTCCTGATTCCTCTTCACTCGAGGCCATCAGCTTCCACTATAGATCTTCTTTCAATGGGCGAAGATCAACAATCTTTTTATACTCGATTCTCCTTTTGACAGGTTCAGGAGAGAACCTTTACACCCCCACTAACTCATCTCTTAAACCACACTAACACTTAAAGCTTGAGAGAAGTTCTCACAAGATAATAATAGTATTTTTCTAATTTTTTATTCTCAATTCTTATATATGTTAACCTGAGAGAGGTATTTATAAGCCTTAAGTGGATTCAAATTGGAACCTAAAAGTGTCTCATCCCCGGTTTTCGGGGACTGACGATACCATCGCCTGTGTTGGGCGGTACCACCACCCATAGCATTGACACTAGGTAGTATCACCGCTTGGGAGACTGTGTCTAGGCGGTACCACCACCCAAACTAGTGGTACCACCGCTTGACAGTCTTGGAGACTGAGTCTGGGCTGTACCACTACCCAAACTAGCGGTACCATAGCCTGACATAGTCTCGGAGATTGTCCCACCGACGGTTCCACCAGTTTGGGTCATTGTTTGAGCCTTTCACTTGGCCCAACATAGCCCAAACTTAGGCCTAATTGACCCCTAATTGAATTGGCCCAATTCCAACCTAATTATGCTTAAAATCTATTTCAATCTAGACAATTATTATAAAGCTAATCAAATATTGTCCAACATGTCATTGGTTCATTGATGCCTCATCCGATTCTTCGGTGCATTGTCCTCTCTTGCGGTCTATTGTCCAATCGGCTAGTTGACCTCCGTAACTTCAATTTTCTTGGTGCAATTTTTGCTCTTCTTAGCCCGATGCCCGAGTCTATGGCCTGAAACCTTCTGCCGATACGTTGACCGATCCTCCGACTCGACGTACAATCTTCTAACATGTTTCACTCTAGCCCAACATGATTCTTCCTACTTTTAATTGTCTCTCCCTGATCGAAGCTTCCTGCGTTACTCAAACGCAAATCAGATTATAAATACTATCAACTGGTTTCATCATCAAAATATGAGATTCAACACTATTAAATTGGGAGCATAAGATAATGAGATGCCTTAATTAAGAACATTACATGTTCAACTATTGATTTATAATAATTCATAATTTTTTTTGATAAAATCCCTTATAACATAGAGTATATTCAACCTAAAAGTTTATTTAAATTCTATTATTAAATTTTTAATAATTTACTATAGAATCAATGGAACTAGTTAGTATCACTAGAACCATCGCACAATTATATGAATAAATTTTATTTCACTATTTTAACGAACCAAATGATTTTAAATTATTATAAAATTTTATAAAAAATAAATGACATATAAAGCTAAATATATATTAATTTTTAACCTAAAATAGAATGCTAAACTATTCTTTTAATTTACTACGAACATATATTTTATTTTGTTGAAACTAGATTGAGAATATATGAATTTATAAATATTATATTTTAGCATGCAGAGATGATATTCACTCAATTCAAAATTTCACAGAATCCTAATGAAACGTTTTAAAACATATCAAAAGACAGAGTTTAATTATATCCCTAAAAGGGTCAATTCAACTTGAATAAAATCTCATCTAAGAAAATAGAGGATCCTAAGTACCTTAAATTAGGACACTTATAACTATCTGTATTGATTCCAGATTAAAGCCATAAGGCCATAGAACTATAAAAGATTCATACAAAATATATGCAAAAATTAAATATTAATTTAAAATCTAGGTTACTCAAAAGTAGTTAAGAAAATTAGTTTATAATAAAGAAAACTGAAATCTTTAAGTATAACAAGGGAAAGATTGAGTTTTTCTTACCTCAACTTTTGTTAGAGCTAGGGTTTCTTAGCTTCCATAAGAAAATCTAAGAGAATGACTAAAGAAAATAAAAAAAGATCATGGGTTATGTTGGTAAAGAGGATAAGGTCAAAATAAAGTAGAGATGAATCTTATATCTAAGTTTAAATCTCGACCTTATTTCAAGTTGTTTATTTTTCTTCTTTTACTAATATAATTATAAGATTATAGCAACTTTAATTAAGTTTAATTTAGTTTGACAAAGATGATATCTTTGATCTAATCTTATTCTTTAATCTTGTATCTCAATATTTTTAGTATAGCACTCCTTTTTTATTTATATTTATATTTAATTTTTTTATTACTCCATCCATATCTAAGCAATTTATTATCCTCAATATACATACTGTTTAAAACTCAAACCTTTTTAACTTTAATTTTGTTCAAACATGTAAACCTCGAGATTTACTTGAGATCGATTATAATTTAATTATTACTTTTAGTTATAATATGTATGCTTATTATTACTATAACTTAATCAAATACTCAAATTCACTAATATACTTAAGCTTATTATGTCCAAAGATCATCTTTTTTATTGTAAAATATATTTAAAGTAAACATTGATTCGCTCAACTAATATTTCATAAAACATTGAGAATAAAATTTTTAAAAAATATGTACTTTAATTTTAAAAGTAAAAAAAAAGAGCATGTTATTTATTATATTTATAGAGTATAGACATCATAAATTATATCACTAAGAGTAATATATAGATATTATTTATATTTCTACTTATATGCAAGTTGTAATTTAGTGTATGTAAGATTCGGACATTGTACTAGAGCTAATATTATAAGAGAATCCTAGTTGATTTTAAAATATATTTATGAAATAGGTATATGTCCTCTTGCATTATCTCAAGGTAAATTAGAAAAAAATACATAATATAAAACTAGAAGAAAGTGAAGATATTTTAGTAGGAGAAGATAAATAAGATATCTCATCAAATATGATAAATTCCACCAATATTATTCCTATTGAGATTGGTGATGCCAAGATCATGTAAAAATAAGATTCAGATGTGAATAGTATTAATTTTAGTTGAGTAGATATTTTTTTTACCAGAAGCATAAAAGTATTTTTATCTCCTTATGAAAAAAGAAAATTTATAAAGTCGATCATTATATATTTAAAAGCAGATATTGCTAATGTTGATACCAAGATCATCATTATTCAAGCTCTAGAAGCTATAAAGATTAATGAACATTTTATGATAAAGGAGTTAAATATTTCTATAGATGATTATATTAATCAGATTGATTTTATATTTAGAGATTGGTTCAAGAAATTTGAAAAGCTTGATTCTAAACAAATCAGAGTTTTATAATTGATAAAGGCACATCGGGAACATGGATAACTTTTTATGAGTTGTAGGATTCATAATTTAGAGATTCCAAAAAATATTACACATAATAATGATATCAAAGGAGATATCATCAAGTTTCATGGCATTCCAAATGTTTTTACAAAGTTTAATTTAGGGGAGGATGCCTAAATATTTAATAAAACTTTATAATTAAATACGATCTTGGTTTAGGAGTCTTACTCAAGATAGAAATTTCTATAAAGAGTTAAAATCTTAGGTTTATTATAAAAGGGATATATGAGATAGTTATCGTGTTTAATATAAGTTTTAATTTTAAAGTATCTTTTATATTCTCCTCTATTAATATCCATCATGTTTATAAGATATTTTTTAATATTTTTAAAATTCTCTTCTAGATACATTAATACAAAGTGCTCATCTACGATTGGATTGAAAATGACACAAGCTTGAGACAATTTGATTAAAAAAAAATATTTAAATGAAGGACATAATTAAAATAGATATAGATTAAGCTAAATATATTAAGCATAACAAACATTTCGTTCTTGTAGATTAGATAATTTTATTTTGATTGAGTTATTTTTACAAAGAAAGATGAAAAAGGGAAGTCAAAAAATCATTTTTTTTTAACTCTCTCAAATCAAAATTCCTTCCTTCCTTCCTACCTTCTCAAATGACAAAACAAGGAATTCTAATTTCATATATTATCTTAATTGAATTCTGTGTAATAATCAATGAATCTTTTTTATTCTATATCTAAGCTTAATATACCCCATATGCTTTTATTATGTGTTATGTTTTTTTTTGTTGGGAAGATTGACAAATAACTAATACTGCCAATCAAGAAAAAAAAAAAAAGGGTCCACCTCGAATAATATATGTCCAACTAATAAAACCTTAGACCATTCCAACTCAATAATATGTCCAACTCGATTGGATCTACTACCTCAATCTTTTTGGAACTTTGTAGCATATTTCATAATATAAATAGAAAAGATTGGTTCTAGTCGTCCACCTTAGATGGACAATCCAATTCTGTCATCATCATCGAGTGACTTTTGACACTCCAAATCCATCTGTAGAAAAGATACATCTTTAGCCACACATGGCCAACTTTGTGTATCAATCCATGTCTTCTTCTGATAAGGAAGAAGAAGAAAGGTTGATGTCTCCATTCACACACAAGCTCTAATCTTTTTATTGGGGAAATAGTAGGTGATGAGCTCTCACATATCATTCTCGTTTTCCATCTACAATGAAACTAGTAATCTATGAAGGAAGTAGTTCGAATCTTTCTTGCTCCATGCGGCACAGCGGCAGTCAGGCGGTATAGAGATGAGCGGGAAGCTTGGGCTCCGCGACGGCCTGCAGCGGCACCTTCCGGGTCGTCGACAGCCCAAAGATCTCCTCCATGCTCAGGTCCTCCGCCTTCGTCCCCGGCGGCAGCCGCCACTTGAAGCCATGCAGCAGGTTGGCCAGGCTCAGCTGGATCACCTTGAGGCCGAGGCTGTAGCCGGGGCACATGCGCCGCCCGGCTCCGAACGGCAGCAGCTGGAAGTCGTGCCCCTTCACGTCGATGGGGCTGCCGAGGAACCGCTCCGGTCGGAACTCCTCCGGGGCGTCCCAGATCGAGGGGTCCCGGCCGATGGTCCACACGTTTACCAACACGCGCGTCCCGGCGGGGATGTCGTAGCCGTCGAAGGTGGTGTGCTCGCGGGAGAGGCGGGGGACGAGCATGGGCGCCACCGGGTGCATCCTCATCGTCTCCTTGACGATGGCCTCCACGTACGGCAGCCGGTGCACCTCCTTCTCCTCAACCCACCGCTCCCGACCGACCACCCGGTCCAGCTCCTCCGTCGCCTTCTCCAAGACCTCGGGGTGCTTGAGCAGCTCGGAGATGGCCCATTCGACGGTCACGGCGGAGCTCTCGGTGCCGCCAGCGATCAAATCCTGGTGCATCAGTTCAATCATTGTGCATGTTAGAATCAGGATCAGCAATCAAATGATTCGAGTCGAAATCAAAGGAGAGAACAGACCTGAGTGAAGGCCTTGACGCCATGCCTCTCGAGCTTGACGTCCAAGTTGGGGTCGTCAGCGAGCTGCAGGAGCACGTCCACCATGTCCCTGGCCACGAACTCGTCCCCCTCGCGCCGCCGCCGCTGGTTGTGCTCGTCCAGCACGTGCTCCAGGAAGCGATCGAACCTCTTGCTTAGCTTCTTCATCCTCCTGATGTAGCCATGCAGGTCCAGGAAGTCGAGCCACGGAATGGAGTCGCCGATGTTCATGACCCCGTTGAGCAGGAACAGCTCGTCCAGCATCTGCTTGAACTCCTCGGGCGACACGATCGCCGCCGCCTCCGACCGGTCCAGGTACTTCTTCCCCAGCACCATGCGGCAGATGACGTTGAGGCTGACGGTGGAGAGGTGGTCCTTGAGAAGGACGGGCGCGCCGGTGGACTCGAACAAGCCCTGGAGGAGCGCGCGCACCTCCTCCACCCGTATGTACTCGTACGACTCCAGCCGCTTGGCGCTGAACAGCTCCAAGAGGCACATCTTGCGCGCCTGCCGCCAGTAGGCGCCGTACGGGGACCAGGTGATATCGGAGTAGTTGTAGGTGGTGTACTTCCCGGCGGCGGTCTTGGGGCGGGAGACGAAGCAGATGTCGTGGGTCTTGAGGAAGAACCTGGCCGCCTCCACGGAGGAACCGACGACGACGGGGAAGGAGCCGAAGCGGAGGTACATGAGGGGGCCATACTTTTGGGAAAGCGCGTGCAGGGACCGGTGTGGCAGCGAGCCGATCAGGTTGAGGTTGCCGATGATGGGCCACGGCCTCGGTCCCGGCGGCAGGTTGAGCTTACGCCGCCGACCGACGACAGCCATCAGGAGCACGCTAACTAGTATCATGCACAGGCATATGCTCCATGACAGAACATCCATCGGTGATCGCAGGAGCCAACAAAGAGAACAAGAAGGAGTTGGTGGTGGCTTGCAATGTGGAGAGGTCTCTATTTTTATAGTCAGAAAGGGTATGGATTTCTACTCTGCTCTTTCTTCATCCCATCCCTTGGAGCAATGGAGCCACAAGTCATTGATTTATGCTCCGCGAACATAAATCATAGTTTAATGCACTCCAATTCTTGTTCAATTGACTTATACCTAAAGAATAATCCAAACAAGTATTTCTCTTTAATTAATCCCTCTAGA
This sequence comes from Musa acuminata AAA Group, assembly GCF_036884655.1. NCBI lineage: Eukaryota > Viridiplantae > Streptophyta > Magnoliopsida > Zingiberales > Musaceae > Musa > Musa acuminata. The sequence continues at coordinate 13,606,551 of NC_088335.1, read as the reverse complement.
TCTAGATTTCTGAGATATCTAAAATAATTATCGGACAATCCAACCCTTAATATTCATGAAATTGGTTACCCACTTGAAATCTTTATCATCCAAATAATCCAAATTACATGAACAGTTTATGAATCTTCAGGTCCTTGAAATCTCTGTCACGATGGCAGTCCAGAGAAGAAGTCTATGATCACCACCAGACTGTGGTGTCAGTGTGGGCGATCTCCTTCCTCGAACTTGCATGTGAAGCTTCAGTTTCACTTGCAGACGCAATCTTGCAGGTCAACCAAGTAAACCTCCTCCCCATTGTCAATCTCTAATGTGTTCATTCGTGATCTCAAGCACTGACAAAGGTGAGTGCTGAAACTGATGGGAACTCGGACTCAGAAATCCTTTTTTAAGTTCATGTTTGAAGAGTATAATTGATTGGGAATTTGCTGCTAACTTTCCGTTGGAATATAAAAATGGAGACTTCAAGTCGAGAACGCATTCTCTCCACATATTCCTTACGATTTATCTTCTTCCATTCTCACGCCATTAAACAAAGAGATATGGTTCAGATATCACAACCAATAAACATTGTTGCAAGCAACAATGCGAGATCATGTTTACCACACTACCAAGGCCGTGGTTCCAAATATCAACCACATCGGCGCAGTATGATCGATCAATGATTATATCAAACGATATAAGCCGTTGAATTCTTTATATTTAAAATCATGATATAAAGAAAAAAATATTTGGATTGATTGAAAAATATTTAAAATCAATATTAGCTTATATGGTATATAATTTAAGTAAGTAAAATATATCATAGATTTGATTGAATAATTATTTTTTGTTTAATAAAAAAAGTTTAATTATAGTATGATTTTTCAGAAAATAAAAGGAAATATCATCAATTTGAAACTTCATATAATGAAAACCGATATCGAAAAGATGCTTGACTTGAAAGCGTGCTCGTAAGCATAGTGAAAGTAATAAGCAATTATTTCAGTTTGTAATATAAATGAAAAGCACGAAAGAAATGTAAACCAAGTTTTATAGTGGTTCGGTCGTTGTGACTTATACTAGTCATAGATGCCCTACAAGCCAATCACGTGAGTGATAGCACGTGTGACTTGACACGTATTCTTTTTACTTATTATTATTTAATATTTTATCACTTTATATTGCCTAATACTTGAATATATTATGATGTTCATAGACCTATGCAATGAGAATCTTATCGTGATGAGATCATGATAATGAAATCGATTCACATTTAAACACAGATCCTAAATAATCCCGGTCATAGGTTGCTCGAAAGGGACATCGAGATAACCAGACAAATGTTAGGAACGATTCAACTAAGTGGGGGGGGGGGGGGGGGGGGGTGAATTAGTGCAACGGTAAAAACATCGATTTCGAAAAATATTTGTTTGTTGAAAATCGATCAAAAAGATGTTAACTTAAAAATACTTTCGTAAGCGTGTAATGAGGAAGTAGAGCAGTGAGTAAGTAAGTTGGCTTGCAGCAAAGGTAAACAATAAAGTAGAAGGCAACAAACTGATTTTATAGTGGTTTAGTCATCGTGACCTACATCCACTCCCGATTCCTCTTCTGTCGAGGCCACCTATATCTACTAATGGTCTTCCTTCAATAGGCGAAGACTAACCACCTTCTTACACCCCTCTTCTCCTTTTCATATGTTTAGGAGACAACCTTTTACAAGCACTCACTCCTCCCTATACAAAATTCTAAACTTAGAACTTTAGAGGAGGGAATATCTTAAGTAATTACTATAACGTTTTCTCACTTTTAAATTCTCTGTGCTTGTATATATTAGCTAGTGATGAGAGGAGTATTTATAGGCATCAAGTGGATTCAAACTTGGAGCCTAAAATGATCTCATCCCAGGTTTCCTAAGTCCTAACGATACCACCGCCTGTGCTGGGTGGTACCATCACCTGCAGCACTGACAATGGACGGTACCATCGCTTGGGAGACTGTGTTTGAGTGGTACCACTATCTAGACTATGGATAGCACCACCTGACAGTCTCAGAGACTAAGTCTAGGTGGTACCACAACCCAGACTAGTGGTACCATCACTTGACATAGTCTCAGAGACTATACCACGATGATTCCACCTGTTGGCTCATTGTTTAGGCCTTTCACTTGGCCCAACACAGCCTAACCTTGGGCCCAATTGGCCCCTAATTAAGTTGGCCCAATTCCAACCTAATTATGTGCTAACTATGAAATTTAAGGCATACACTAAGCTAAATAAGTTCGGTTTCTTCCGGTGAGCTTTCGGTGATCTTCCGGCAAACTTCCGACGATCTCTTGGTAATGTTCTAGCGAACTCCCGGCAAGCTCCTGGACTTCATGAAGATCTTTTTGATGAGTTTCGATGAGCTTCTATGGCAAGCTTATGGACTTCTCAATTAATTCCGATAGAACTTCCGACGAACGTCTGGACTTCCGACAAACTCTCGAACTCCCAATAAAATCTCGTTCTTGACTCTGGGACTTTATTTTGCTTTATCCCTTGATCGCTATCATAATTAATCCTACACACTTAAAATCTACTTTGATCTAGATAATTATTATAAGGCTTAAATCAAATGTTGTCTGGCATGTCATTGGTTTATCGACGCTTCATCTGATTCTTCAGCGCATAGTCCTCTCTTGTGGCCTATTGCCCAATCAGCCAGTTGACCTCCATAACTTCGATTTCCTTGGTACAATTTATGCTCTTCTTAGCCCGATGCCCAAACCCATGGCCAGAAGCTTTCTGCCGATACGTCGACCGATCCTCCGGCTCGACATCAAATCTTCTGACATGTTCCATTCCGACCCAACATGATTTTTCCTGTCTTTATTGTCTCTCCCTCATTGAAGCTTCCTGCATCACTTAAAACACAAATCAAATCATAAACACTATCAATTAGTTTCATTATCAAAATCCGAGATTCAATAATCTCTCCCTTTTTGATGATGACAACCAATTGATAACAGAGTTTAAACAAACTCCCCCTATCAATATAGCATATGTGAGATGAAACTTGAATTCAAGTTGAAGCAATATTTCATCATGAATATGTGCAACATAAAATTATGTATAATCAAATTTTTAATACATCATTCCATGCATGATCATTATAACTTCTCCCCCTTTGTCATCAACAAAAAGGAGAAGTGCAACTATACAAGATTTTGATATAAAATTTCAAATCATTACATAATTTTAAGTTTTATCATCATGCAAGCTAGCAAGTTTTTTTGTAAAAAATTTTACACCTTTTGATATATGCAAGATAGCAAGTTTTTGCATTTACTTGAAATATACAAGCTAGCATTTTTGCGTTTCTAGCAATTCTTTCTCTATGCAATTTGTAAGCTAGTAAATTTTATACATATGAAAGTTGGCAAAATTTTTGCATCTTGTGAGATGAGCAAGCTTTTTGCTTCTCTTTATGATGGAAACTAGCAACTTTTTCCTTTTTCATGAAGTATGCAAGCTAGCAAACTTCCATTAAATGTGCAAGATAGCATGTTTTTCTCCTTTGAGAAGTATAATTTTTTGCTTCTTTGCAAAGCGCAATCTAGTAAAATTTTACATCATTTTACAACATACAAGTTAGCAAATTTATATCATTTTAGAGTATATAAGCTAGCAAATTTTATACATATGAAAGTTAGCAAAATTTTGCATTTTGCAAACGAGCAAATTTTACTTTTCTTTGCGATGTGCATGCTAGCAAATCTTTCTCTTTTAAGATGTACACATTAGCAATTCTTTCTCCCCCTTTGTCATTAGCAAAAAAAGGGAAATAACAATATTGTGCAATTCATTTCCCTTTATGACAAAGATAAAGTGTCATTCTTATTTCAATATGTCATAATTGACATAAACCTTGGATTCAAATTGAATTCAAGTCAAAACAATTTTAATCATGATTCATATCATATGCAATACATCATCTAATAAAATCATAAGTATTTCATGCATCATTCCAAATAATAAATATTTCAAATCATGATTGTATGAAAATGTCAAATTACATTACATCCTACCATGCATGATCATAACTTCTCATTTGTATGCATCAATATAATATCATGAGTATTACATAATTTCATATAATCATATGAAGGATAACAAAAAAAAATTGGTGATGAGATATACTTCATAAATACAAGGAATTATAAAAATTATATCAAGAAAGATGAAAATATCAAATCATGAATGCCATAAAACATGATTTATTTCAACAAATCTCTTCTTTTATAAATAGCAAAAAGAAACATAAGAGATCAAATGATATAATATCTTGATTTATGCATAAAATAATCTCAAGTTATAAATCCCAAAAAATTAAGATAAAGCTTATCAAAATCATTTTCAAGAGATTCATAAAAAAGACACAGATAGATTCATTAATCTCTCACTTTTTTTTCATCAATGATTCAGTGATATACAAATCATAATTACAAAAGAGTCATAAAAAAATCATGACATAAAAGATTTTGATATAAAAGATCAATTCATGAGTAATTCATTTTGACAAATCTTTTCTTTTTAGTGTTTCAATTCATATGATTGATTTCATATAAGCATGACCAAATTTTTTATACCAAATAAAAATATTCATTAATGTTTAAAAATAAAAAAGAACTTTTATTATGGCAAAGATCGATAATCCATAAATCACAAGTATCATTATGCTTAGAATAAAATCATCTTGTACCAAAACTTTTAATATTTTTATTAAAACATCATGCATGATTTCATTGAACATAAGGCATCTTTAATCAAAATCGAAAAGCAATACAGAAATCAACATGATATACATTATTACTTCTTAAACATATACATAAGATTAATTTTACTAGGTCTACAAGCATTAGATTAACATTTAACATTTTGTTGTATTTTCATAAAACATGCAATTATCAATTTCAAAATTACTAGCATGATCCCAATATTTTTTTATTTATTTCTAAATTTTAAAAAATAACTCATGAAAAGTATCATGTAATTTCGAAATAAAGGAAAGAGATTTTGGTTACCTCATCGTCAAGAGTCATCAAAGCGAAGTTCGCCACTTCGTCTTCATCGGTTTGCTCCTCATCTTCGAAGGTACTCATTTCATCTCAAAGTGCTTTCTTCTTCTTGCATTTATAGCAAGTAGTTGCATTCATTTTAAATTTATTTTTGTTCTTAGATTCTTGTTTTAAGAATTTTTTAAGCTTTATAGTCAAGAGTTCAAAGTCATAATTACTTGAGCTTTCGCTCTAATGGTCGTTATTTGTTCTAAGTGTCAAATCTTTCTTATTATTTAAAAGGTCCTTCTGAAGTTCATCATGTTCAACATGTGCCATACAACTCATTTTATAGGTCATTAAAGACCCAATAAGTTCTTCGAGTGGAAAATGATTCAAGTTCTTTAATTCTTGTATTATCGTTATTTTCGAATCCCAATTTTTAGAAAGCAATTGTAAAACTTTATTAACAAGTTCTAAATTCGAAAAACATTTGCCAAGAGCTTTTAAACTATTAATGACATCCGTACAATGGGTGTACATGTCACCAATAGTTTCGCTTGACTTCATACGAAATAGTTCAAAATTATGCATTAAAAGATTGACTTTAGAATCTTTTACCCTACTTGTGCCTTCGTGTATGCTTTCGAGTGTATACCAAATGTTGAAAGTCGTTTCACAAATGGAAACACAATTAAACTCATTTTTTCTCAAAGCACAAAATAGAGCGTTCATAGCTCTAGCATTTAAAGAAAAAGTTTTCTTCTCCAAATCATTCCATTCGTTCATTAGAGTAGAAGACTTTTAAAAATCACTTTCGATAATATTCCATAAATTTAAATATAAGAAAAGCAAGTAAACTCTCATTCGAGTTTTTCAATAAGTGTAGTTCGTCCCATTGAACATAGGAGGACAAACGATAGAAAAGCCCTCTTGAAAGCCGAAAAGAGTCATTTCTCTTGTGTATTAAACAAAAGGAGAAATAACATGGCTCTGATACCAACTGTTAAGAACGAGTCAGCACTAAGAGGGAGGGTGAATTTGTGCAGCGGTAAAAACGTCGATTTTGGAAAATATTCATTCGTTGAAAATCGATCGGAAAGATGTTAACATAAAAATACTTACATAAGCGTATAATGAGGAAGTGGAGCAGTGAGTAAGTAAGTTCATTTGCAACAAAGGTAAACAACAAAGTAGAAGGAAGTAAATAATTTTATAGTGGTTCGGTCATCATGACCTACATCCACTCCCGATTCCTCTTCCGTTGAGACTACCGGTATCCACTAACGGTCTTCCTTCAATAGGCGAAGACCAACCACCTTCTTACACTCCTCTTCTCCTTTTCACAGGTTTAGGAGATAACTTTTTACAAGAACTCACTCCTCCCTATACAGAATTCTAAACTTAGAACTTTAGAGGAGGGAATATCTTAAGTAATTACTACAGCGTTTTCTTACTTTTAAATTCTCTATGCTTGTGTATGTTAAGCAAAGATGAGAGCAGTATTTATAGGCCTCAAGTGGATTCAAACTTGGAGCATAAAATGATCTCATCTTGGGTTTCCCAGGTCCTAGTGGTACCACCGCTTGTGCTGGGTGGTACCACCGCCTACAGCACTGACACTGGGCGGTACCACCTCTTGGGAGACTATGTCTTGGTGGTACCACCACCCAGATTGGGGGTACCATCGCCTGACAGTCTCGGAGACTGAGTCTGGGCAGTACCATCACCTGACATAGTCTCGGAGGCTGTGCCACGATGGTTCCACCTGTTGGGTCACTGTTTGGGCATTTCACTTGGCCCTACACAGCCTAACCTTTGGCTCAATTGGCCCATAATTGAGTTGACCCAATTTTAACCCAATTATGTGCTAAATATAAAATTTAAGGTATACACTAAGCTAAATAAGTTCAATTTCTTCCGGTGAGCTTTCGGTGGTCTTTCGGCGAACTTCCGATGATCTCTCGGTAATATTCCAGTGGACTCCCTGTAAGCTCCTGGACTTCATGATGATCTCTCGGCAATGTTCCAACGGACTCTTGACAAGCTCCTGGACTTCTCATTCAATTCCGATACAACTTCTGATGAACTCTTAAACTCCCAACAAAATCTCGTTCTTGACTCCGAGACTTCATTTTGCTTTATGCCTTGATCGATATCATAGTTAATCCTATACACTTAAAACATACTTTGATCTAGATAATTATTATAAAGCAAATCAAATATTGTCCGGCATGTCATTAGTTTATCGATGCTTCGTCCGAATCTTCGGCGCATTGTCCTCTCTTGTAGCCTATTGCCCAATCGGCCATTTGACCTATGTAACTCCGATATCCTTGGTGCAATTTTCACTCTTCTTGGTCCAATGCTCGAACTCATGGCCCGAAGCCTTTTGCCGATATGTCAACCGATCCTTTGGCTCGAAGTCCAATCTTTTGACATGTTCTACTTCGGCCAAATATGATTATTCCTGCTTTAATTATCTCTCCCTGATCGATGCTTCCTACGTCACTCAAAACACATAGATCAAATCATAAACACTATCAATTGGTTTCATTATCAAAATTTGAGATTCAACATATATTGCATGTTACTTAAATATATTATGATGTCTATGGGTCTGTGCAATAGGAATTGAATCGTGATAAGATCACGATAATAAGATCGATTTGCCTTTAAACATAGATCCTAAACAATCCCGGTCATAGGTTACTTGAGAGGGACATTGAGATAACCGGACAGACTGGTATACTATATACCTGTCCATACAATAGATACAGTTGGTCTCAAAGCTGCTCGTGTGGGGACACTAGGAATACAATACAAGTGCTCATTGGAGAATGAGTTCACTGATTGATTCCCTTACGGAATGCTAGATGATTGATGATACTTTATTGTCAGATAGAGATTCCGTAGTCCTAGTGGTATATCTAGTCTTTAGACTTAAGACATCAAGGCTATACTGTATGAGTACTTCACTCTTTGATATCAAACTTATATGTCTAGAGGTTCCAGATCTAGCACAATCGGTCATTGGGTGTTGTAGCCAACCTTACGAGGACTATTGAGTGTTGATAGAAGATCATCCGCTCTCAGTGTCATGAGAGGAATATCCCATGTATTCTTGCTTAGACAAATCTATGGCCAGGGTAATTTTAATTGAGAGAGAAAGAGTTCTCTAGGAGAATTCGATTAGAGCGAAACTCGAGTAGAAACCGTATGGGTTTGATAGCACCATGCCCAGTATACAGTATCTCGAATATTAGATGGATGAGGGGCTACAGGTATACGATAATTGAGGATAGATAGGTCCAATGAATTGGATTCCCCTGTATCATTTGGGGACTACGACGTAATAGCCTAGTACGTCCGCAGTCGATGAGTCGAGTGGATTATTATGGAGATAATAATTCATTGAGCTAGAAGGAGTTCTGACAGGTATGACTCATGACCAGTTCGATATTGGGCCTAGAGGGTCACACACATATGATTGGCGTTATGATGAGTAGAAGTTTGAATATGAGATATCCGCTAGAGCCCATATCTTATTGGATATCTAATAAGCCCATGAATTATTGGATCTTATGGATAAGATCCAATAAGAGCCAATGAGAGATTTTTTGATAGAAATCCACTAATCTAAAAGGCTTGGGTCATCTATAAATTAGGGTAGGATCAATTAGGGTTAAGTTGATAGGATACCTCTATAAATTGGAGGGAACCAATGATTCATAGGCTAGAGCCTCTCTGAGTTATCATCTCCTATTCTTCTCCCTTTCTCCTCCTCAGATAACAGGCCTAGAGTTTTGAGGAGCATCGTCATAGCCCTATTGTGTGGATCACTGCTAGAGAGAAGGACGCTTGACCTACTTTACCCTCTCCTAGAGATCTACAAGGTTTCTAGGATATACGATCTCCCTATGTAACATAATCTATCTCATACATAGCTTTTGAGTTTTATGGATTTTGCGCATCAATCATCTCACGACGATAAACACATCTTTGGAAAATTTAGGGATTTTATTTTTGTTCTTCCGTTACGCATGTGATGTCGCCCCCTAGATTTTCCAACAATAGTAACAGAGCCAAATTGTTTATATGAAAGATTGGTTTTGAACTACGTGTGTTGTGTTTTGGAGAAGCTTTTGATGTCAAAATCATTAACACAAAAGCGAGAAATGGCAGCAACTATTGCTACCCTCCCAAATGGCAATGTTGCCATCTGTGAGCAGCAGGCTTATGACCAGCAGCTTACAAGCGCTACGCTCATAGGCAGAGGTATTGCGGGGCCAACGGTGCCTATGGGCACTGCCCCCACAAGGGGCAACGCCTATGGGCACTACACTCGTGGGTAGAACCACCCGCAAGGGTGGTAGGGCCCGAAAGAGAGCCCACCCGATAGGGAAACATCACTTGCGGGTGTTGTCCCATGAGCAGAACCGCCATCGGAGGTAGTAGTGCCCGTAAGGGTGCCTACTCGTGGGGCGCCCACCTGTAGGGGCAACGCCCCCGCCCCCTCGCCCCCTACCATAGAGGGCCATCGTTGGCATGGTGGCGGCGGTCGCAATAAGCAAGAGGAGAAAGGTTTATGTTTTTAGGTAAAATATAATTTTGCCCCTATGAATTTAAGAAATTCTAGTTTAGTTATCTAAATTACCATAATACCCCTTAGAATTTAAAAAATTCCCTATATATCCCTAATTTCAAAAAATATTAATTAATTAAAAAGTTTAATTGATTATTATTTTTTTTATTATTTAGTAGTCCTACATAATGATGATGTATACATGTGATGTATGATATGTGGATGGATGATCATAGACCGTGCAATGTGTGTGTACTTGTTATTATTATTATTGGGGCTTGTGAGCCTCAATTTTATTTCTTATTTATTGTTGGGCCTACGTGTCATGATTAAGTTATAAGCACACAAGGAGGTGCAATGGGAGCGTAGAAGTGATAGCGGGACCCACATGGTTGAGACAATCGATTACGATGCATGAATATGCGTCGAGATGCCGATGGAACTAATGGGGATGAGATTAACAATCATAGGGCATTATATTTGTATGCGATATAGATATATATTAAATATAAAAATGTGTGACACGCTACATTAGGAGACCAAATCATAATCCCCTCTCTCGATAATATTAAGTTGGTAAACATGAGACAATTAGATTGATCCACATGACCTTCCATTGTTATAGTAGGGACCTATTCTAGATATAAGTTGAGTTGGTTGAGTCCCTCGAGGCTCACCTATATCATGATTCGCTATATTACCTACGACATAGAGATGTCACCGATGACCTGAAGACATGGTATGCTTAGTCGAGTCCCTCGAGGGTATATCATCTAACCAGACTCATCTTGTAACGATAGTGTTGACTTAACCGAACATCATGATTGGTCGAGTACCTCGAGACCATAGTGGTTCGAAGGCCGAACAAGATGAAAATTACAAGGAGTTGTGATCGGCAAGAGTTGCCTACCTTTTGGGCTTAGTATGATTGATCGAGTCCCTCGAGGTTACACTAAGGCGCTGATTAGATCTCAATCCCCACTAGAATACTACTATAGACTTTCGTTTCACATGCTGAGAGTGTCGCGTGACTTGCTAGTAAAATAGTTGGAGCATATTAAGATAGAAATACATATCTTGATTATTTATTTTTTTACAAAATCTACATGTTATTTATTTCTACTGCATCTTTATTTTAAAAAAATATCGCTTTCAAATCTTTTATATGACATACTTGATGTCAACTACCTCACTGGTCCAAATTATACGGATTGGCTCTATAACTTAAGAATTATTTTCACAGTGAAGAAAATCGTGTACGTCCTTGATACAGTGATGCCTACGCACGAGGAAGGGGTAAGCGAGGATGAGATTGCTTGCTATGTGAAGTACATAAATGACTCCACTCTTGCTCAGTGTTACATGTTGGGCTCCTACATGTCTGCAAACTGTTTGAGGAACAGGGAAAAACTCAGCGATATGAGATATCCAAGAGTTTCTTCCATGCTAGGATGACTGAGGGGACATTAGTTCAGAATCATATCCTAAAAATGATTGAGTGGATAAAGAAACTCACAGGTCTAGGAATGATCTTAGAGGATAACTTGTGTGTGGATCTTATGCTTCAGTCCTTACCAGAATCTTTTTCACAGTTTATAATAAATTTTAATATGAACAAACTTGATGTGACTCTCCCTGAGCTCCTCAATATATTGAGGGAGACAGAGAGCACTATCAGGAAAGAGAAGCCAGTTCTCTATACTGGTGAGACAAAAAAAGAAAAGGAAAGCAGAAAAGTCCCTTAAGAAGGGTAAGGGCAAGGGCAGACCGGGTAAAGCAAAGGTTGTAAAAAAAGACCTCACAAATGACAAAGGCCAGTGCTTCCACTATGGTAAATATGGGCACTGGAAGAGGAACTGCAAAGAATATCTTGCAAAGAGGGCAAAACAGAAACTTAGAGAAGCTTTAGGTATATTTATGATCAGTCTCTATTTGTCAGACTCTTATGATAACATATGGGTATTAGATACCGGTAGTGCTTATCATATTTGTAATTCGTTGCAGGTTCTAGCAAGACCTAAAAGATTAGCGAGAGATGAGATGGACCTCAAGATTGGTAATGGAGCAAAAGTTACTGTAGTAGGTATTGTTGAGGTCGCCCTACATCTGCCTAGTGGAGCTATTATTACATTGGATACATGCTATTTTGTTCCTTCTATTATCAAAAATGTTATTTCTATTTCATGTTTGACAGTTAGTGGATATAAATTAATTTTTAAGAATAATGATTGTTTAATATTATTAGATGATGAGATCATCACAAGAGGAACATTGCATAATGGTTTGTTTATGCTAGATACTGCTCCACATATCATGAATATAAGTGGGTCCAAGAGGAAATAAGAATAGGTGAAATGTGCATATCTGTGGTATTGTAGGCTAAGTCACATCCATGAGGGAAAGATTCAAAAGTTGCTAAACGATGTATATCTAGATCCATTCGACTATGAGTCATATGCAACTTACGAGCCTTGCCTTCGTGGAAAACTGACCAAATCTCTATTTAGTGGAACTAGAAAGAGAGTCATTGTGCTATTGGAACTCATAATAGTGATGTATGTGGACCCATGTCAACTTATGCTATAGATGATTACTCTTACTTTATTACTTTTACTAATAATTTCTTAAGGTATGAACATATGTACTTGATGAAGGAAAAGTCCGAGGCCTTTGAGAATTTCAGAGAGTATAAGAATGAAGTGGAGAACCATACTGGAAAGAGAATCAAAACGCTTCGATCAGATCGAGGAGGTGAGTACTTGAGTACAGATTTCACTCAATTCCTCAAAGATCATAGGATTCTATCTCAATGGACACCTCCTTATACATCTCAGCTTAATAGTGTATCTAAAAGGAGGAATCATATACTATTAGACATGGTGCGGTCCATGATGAGTTTCGCTAATCTACCCATCTCATTCTAAGGGTATGCTCTAGAGACTGCAGTTTATCTTCTAGACATAGTTTCAACTAAATCGATAGTGTCCATACCATATGAGATATGGAAAGGGAAAAAACTTGATCTTAAGGTTGTTAATATTTGGGACTAGCCTGTCCGCATTAAAAGACATAACCCCGATAAGTTGGAATCGAGGACTGAGCAGTGCAAGTTTGTGGGATACCCTAAGAAAACTTGTGGGTATTATTTCTATCACTCTGAGGATCAAAAGGTTTTTGTAGCTAAGAGAGTGGTGTTCCTTCAAAAGAAACACATTCTTGGCGAAGACAGTAGGAGCTTGATAGAGTTGAGCGAAGTTGAAGAACCTAGCTCAAGCACCACACTACAGCCTAAGTTTGTTCATGTACCTAGCACACCAGTTCCGACTTTAAGTAGGTCCAGTAGAGTATCCCATCCTCCTGAGAGATATGTGAGATATATTAGAGGAGAGGATGTTGAGGATATTGATCCTCAGACCTACAAGGAGGCTAATACGAGTATAGACTCCGGGAAGTGGCAAGAAGCCATAAATTCTGATATGGATTCCATGTACTCCAACAAGGTTTAGAACCTAGTTGATGTTGAATCTCGAATTTTGATGATGAAACCAATTGATAATATTATGATCTAATCTGTGTTTTAAGTGACATAGGACTAGCTTCGATCAAGAGAGGTAAATTAATTAAAAAAGGAGGAATCAGATGTTGGGTCGAAGTTGAACATGTCAGAAGATTGGATGTCGGACCGAAGGATCAGTCGACATACCCGTAGAAGGCTTCTTGCCGAGAATTCGGGCATCGGGCCAAAGGATCGGACATTACACCAAGAAGATCAGAAGTTGTGGGTGTTAACATGCTGATTGGGCAATACGTTGAAGGAGAAGATGATGCGCTGAAGGATCGGACGAAGCACCGAAAGAACCAATGGCATGCCGAACAACAAATGATTTGTGCTTTATAATAATTTGTCTAGATCGAGTTAGTTTAGGTCATAATTGAGTTAGTTTCAGATGTAACCATTCTAACTCAATTAGGGGCCCATTGGACCTGAGTGGGACTATTTTGGGCTAAGTGGAAGGCTCATTCGATCACCCAAAGTTAGGAGGAACCACCCATGAGCTGGAAAAGTCAAGAGCATAATTTTTCATGCTGTCAAGCGTTGGTACTGCCTAGACACAATCTCTCAGACTGTGTCAAGAGGTGGTACCACTAGACTGGGTGGTGGTATCGCCTAGTGTTAGTGCTGTAAACGATGGTAACACCCAGCACAAGCGGTGGCACCATTAGGACCTGGAAAACCCAAGATGAGATCTTTTTTTGCTCCAATTTTGAAGACACTTGGGGTCTATAAATACCCCAGCTATTCCTGCATGGAATTGCAAGAATTAAGCATAAAGTGGAAAGAATTCTAAGTTGTATAAGTGTTGAAAAGATTAAGTTCCCTCCTCTTTGAGCTTAGAGGTTGTTCTAAGGGAGGTTTGTGAGGATTGCCTTGAAGGGTGTAAAGGTTCTCTCCTGAGCCTATCAAAAGGAGAAAGAGTGTAAAAGGGTAGTTGATCTTCACCCATTGAAGGAAGATCGGTAGTGGAAGCCGATGGCCTTAAGTGAAGAGAAATCGGGAGTGGATGTATATCATGATGACTGAACTACTATAAAAACCTAGTTTGCATTTACTTTAAGTTTTTCATCTTAATTGCAAATTGATTTCTTACTTTCACTACACTTACGAACACGCTTTCAAGTCAAGCATCTTTTTGATATGTTTTTATCGTACGAAGTTTTTTAAACCGACATAATTTTGCGTAAGCACTAATTCACCCCCCCTTCTTAGTGCCATATTGATCCTAATAATGCACCCGAGGGTATCGTACCCATCGGTTGCAAGTGGATCTTCAAGAAGATGATCAGAGTAGAAGGAAAGATAGAGACCTATAAAATAAGGCTAGTGGCTAAAGGGTATCGTCAAAGGCTCGGACTTGTACTTCATCAAGTACATATGTCCATACCTTGAGAGATCATCAGTAAAAGTAATGAAGTATAAGTAACCACCTATGGTATAAGTTGATATAGGACCACATACATCACTATGTATGAGTTTCAGTATCTTATTGGCTCTCTCTCGAGTTCCACTAAATAAAGAGTTGGTTAGTTTTCTATGAAGGTAAGGCGCATAAGTTGCATATGACTCATAGTCGAATGGATCTAGATATTCATCCTTTAGCAACTTTTGAATCATTCCCTTATGGATGTAACCTAGCCTATAATGCCATAGGTATGCATTATTCACCTCATCTTGTTTCTTCTTGGACACACTTACATTCATATTATGTGGAGCAGTGCCTAGTATAAACAAACTATTATGCAATGTTCCTCCCATGATGATCTTATCATCTAATAATATTGAACAATCATTGTTCTCAAAAACTAATTTATATCCATTAATTGTCAAATATGAAATGGAAATAATATTTTTGATAATAGAAGGAACAAAATAGCATACATCCAATGCAATAATAACTCCAAATAGATATAGGGTAACCTCGCCAACAGTTACTACAATAACTTTTATAATATTGCCCATCTTGAGGTCCACTTGCCTCTCACTAATCTCCCAGGTCTTGCCAGAACCTACTATAAATTGTAGATATGATACGCACTCATAGTATCCAATATCTATATGTTATCGTAAGAGTCTAACAAATGGAGACTGATCATGAATGTACATGAAGTTTCTCCAAGCTTCTATTTCACCCTCTCTACAAGTTCCTCTTTGCAGTTCCTCTTCTAGTGCCCATCTTTGTCGTAGTAGAAGCATTAGCCTTTATCCCTTACCGGGTCCTTCTTAGCAACCTTTGCTTTACCCGATCTGCCCTTGCCTTTACCCTTCTTAAGGGACGTTTCCTGGCTGCAAGGGACTCTTTGGTGGGTAGGTTTTCCTAGCCACATAAGGTAGTCCAGTGGCCTAGGATTCTTGACCACAAAGGAGTCCTTAGTGGCTGAAATTTCCTAGCCACTTAAGGAACTATCTATCATTTTGGGGCACCCTATAGTAGGGTTCCCAAAATACTATAGAATAATTAATTAAATAATTTAATTAATTATTATAATTATTATCTAGTAGTCCTGGTGATGATGTGTACATATGATGTATGACGTGGATGGATGATCATGGATCATGTGATGTGTGTATACATGTAATGTGATTATTATTATTATTAGGGCTTTGTGAGCCTCTAATTTTATTCACATTTATTGTTGGACCTGCATATCTATGATTAAGTTGTAATCACACGAGAAGGCATAGCGGGAGTGTGGAGGTGATACCAGAACCCATGAGGTCAAGATGGATGATCCCAACGTATAGAGATGTGTCGAGATACCGACGAAACCGACAAGAATGAGATGGACGATCACAGGGCATGAAGATATGTCGTTGTACACATATATCTTGATGTGAGTGATTGTGCTCACTAGCTTGAGCCTGATCACATTAGGGTGTGTTCCATGATTATCTGGTGTGATTACTCATGTGATGTGTGATTGTTTATACATCTATTAGATATATATATATATATATATATATATATATATATATATATATATATATATATATATATATATATATATATATATGTGTGTGTGTGTGTGTGTGTGTGTGTGTGTGTGTGTGTGTGTGTGTGTGTGTATGACACATCACATTAGGAGACTGAAACAAAATCCCCTCTCTCGATAATATTAAGTCGGTAAACGTGAGGTAATTAGATTGACTTATGTGGCCTTCCATCATTATAGGAAGAAATCAATTCCCGATGTAGGTTGAGTTGGTTGAGTCCCTTGAGGCTCACCTATATTGCAATTCGAGATCTTGCCTATGATATAGAGATGTCACCGGTGATTTGAGGATATGGTATGCTTGGTCAAGTCCCTCGAGGGTATATCATCAAGTTAGACTCATCTTATAATGATGGTGATGACTTAACTAGATATCATGGTTGGTCGAGTCCCTTGAGACCATGATGGTTCAGAGGCCGAACAAGATGAGAGCCATATGGAGTTATGATCGGCAATAGTTACCTACCTTTTTGGCTTAGCGTAATTGGTCGAATCCCTCAAGGTTATGTTGAGACACCGATTGGATCCCAATCCCCACTAGAGATCCATCGAAGATCTCCGATTCACATACCAGAGAGAGTTGTGTGTTTAGTAAGAAAATAGTAAGAGCAGAATAAGATAAAAGACCATATCTTAGTTGTTTACCTTTTGTAAATTCTACATATTATTTATTTCTACTACATGTTTAATTTCAAAAAATATCATTTTTAAATCCCTTACATGACATACTTAATGTAAACCACTCTACTAGTCCAAACTACATGAATTGGCTCAACTACCTGAGAAGCATTCTCACGACGAAGAAAATTACATATGTCCTTGATACAGTAATACTTACGCCCGAGAAAGCGGCAAGCGAGGATGCGATCACTCGCTACATGAAGTACATAGATGACTCCACTCTTGCTTAGTATTACATGCTGGGCTCCATGACTCCCGAGTTACAGAGACAACATAAAAATATGGATGCCAGATCCATTCTTCTACATGTCCGCAAACTGTTTGAGAAATAGGAAAGGACTCAACGATATAGGATATTCAAGAGCGTTTTCTGCGCTAGAATGTTTTAGGGGACACCGGTTCAGAACCATATCCTAAGAATGATTGAGTGGATATAGAAACTCACGGGTCTAAGAATGGTCCTAGAAGATAATATGTGTAGATCTTATGATTTAGTCCCTACCAGATTTCTTTGTATAGTTCATAATAAATTTTAATATGAATAAGCTTGAGGTGACTCTCCCTAAACTCCTCAATATGTTGAAGGAGGTAGAGAGCACTATCAAGAAAGAGAGGTCATTTCTCTATACTAATGAGACTAGAAAGAAAAGGAAGACAGAAATACAACCATCCATGGGCGGCTAGGAAATCTGGTCGCCTATGTGCCCCATGCGACCAGGAGTCCTGGCTGCTAGGGCAATACCTGTAGCCAAGAAACCCTGACGGCTAGGGGCGCCCCTTATAGCCACGAAACTTGGCAGCAAGGGCTACCATGCCCATGGTCGAGAGCCCCTTTGTGGCTCTCGACCAAGGCTGCAGGTAGCCTTCAGCCATAGTGAAGGGTAGCAACAGTTGCTGCCCTTTTTCTCCCCTTTTGTGTCAACTTCCTTGACATCAAAAACCCTCTGTAAAACACCTTATAACAAAGAAAAAGTTGCAGCACAGATCTGTAATCTATGATAAAAAATTACAACAATCGTGCAATATAATTTTAACACGATTGAACACAACACACATAGTTTAAAAGCCAATATTTTGAATAAGCAACCTAGCTCTGATATCACTATTGGGAAATATAGGGCAACATCACATGCATACTAGAAGAACAAAAAATAAAATATCAAAATTCCCATAGACAAAAGGTTTCTTATCATCGTGCAAAAGTTGGTCTGCAAAAACCTTCGAAACTGGAAAACTACGCATAAGAGAATTACCTAGGGAGATTGTATATCCTTGAATTCCTACAGGATTAGATGAAAAAGTTCAAATGTCCTCTCTAGCAGTAATCCACATGGCAGGAGCTACGAAGATGCTCCTCAAATCGCTGTCCAAAACTCTTCATCATATGCACCACGTAATCAAGAAGGGGCTGCCCCTTCTTACTATCCACACACCCCAAATAGGGGTTATAGTACGATGAGAAGAGGGAGAGTGGAGAATAGGATGTGATAGCTAAAAAGAACCTCGCTCATGGCCCTTTGGTTCCCTCCTATTTATATAGCCCCTTGTCAACTTAACCATAATGGTTCTTGCCATATGAGGTACTGAATCTCCATCCAACTAACCAAGCTTCTTAGATTAGTGAGTCTCTACCTAATAATATTTTATTAGCTCTTATTGGATCTCATCCATAGGATCCAATAATTCAGTGGCTTATTGGATATCCAATAAGATAAGAGTTCTAGTGGATATCTTATATCTGAACCTCTACTCGTTGCAACACCTACCATATGTGTGACCCTCTAGGCCTAATATCGAGTTGGTCGTGAGTCACACCTGTTAGAACTCCTTCTAACTCAGTGAATTATTATCTCGATAATAACTCACTTAACTCATCGGCTACGAACGTACTAGGCTACTACGCCGTAATCCTCAAACAATACAGGAGAATCCAATCCATTGGACTTATTTGTCCTTAGTTATCGTATATCTATAGTCCCTCATCCATCTAATACCCTAGAGACTATATACCAAGCATGATACTCTTAGGCCCATACGATTTCTACTCGAGTCTCATTCTAATCGGATTCTCCCAGAAAACTCTTTCTCTCTCAATCCGAATGAGTCTAGCTAAGGATTTGCCTGAACAAGAACACATGAAATATTCACACTCATGATACTGAGAATGAATGATCCTCTATCAACATTTAGTAGCCCTCGTAAGGTTGGCTACCACTCTCGATAACTTGTTGTGCTAGATCTGAAACTTCTAGGCTTATAAGTCTGATATTAAAGAGTGGAGTACTCATACAGGACATTCTTGGTGTCTCAAGTATAAGGACAAGATACATCATTGGGACTATGAAATTGTCTAACAATAAGACATTATCAACTATCTAACATTCCGTAAGCAGATCAATCAGTGAACTTATTCTCCAATGAGCACTTGCACTGTATCCCTAGTGTCCCAACACGAGCAATTATGAGACCAGCTGCCTCTATCATATGAATGGGTATATAGTACACTAGTTTATTGGATTATCTCGATATCCCTCTTGAGTAATCTATGACCAGGATTATTTAAGATATGTGTTTAAAGGCAAATCAATCTCATTATCATGATCTCATCATGATCCGATTCCTATTGCACAAATCCATAGGCATCACAATATACATTAATGCAATAAGCAATATAAAGTGATAAAATACTAAATAATTTAATAAGTGTAAAGAGTGTGTGTCATGTCACATGTGATATCACTCATGTGATTGACTTGTAGGGCACCTATGACTAGTAGTTGAATGAATATCTGATACCCAATAGTGTATGATCTATTAGGAGTGAACCAAAGGGCTATAGGTTATGCCTTTTTCACTACCACCTCCTATTCTCGTCTTCTCTTCTTCTCCTTAGCAAGCAGCCCCTATTTGGGGTATATGTAGATTTGGACAACGATTTGAGGAGCGTCTTCGTGGCCCCTATCATGTGGATCACTGCTAGAGAGGACGACAATTGACCTCCTTCATTCTCTCCCACAGATTTGTAGGATTTTAGGGATATACGATCTCTCTAGGTAAAACACATCTCTCTTATATACATGATTTTTAATTTAATAATTTTTACACACCAATCTTCATAGGACGATGAAACTTTTTTTATGAAAATCTGAGATTTTTCTTTTTGTTCTTCTGTTGTACATGTGATGTTGCCCCTATATTTCCCTACATATATCACATGCTTTGAGTGTCATAAGTAGGTATCAAGCAGATCTAGGCTTAGAGCACTAAAAAGTAGTAAAGTACATCCTTAAATACTTGAGAAGAACTAAGGATCTTTTATTGGTACATGGAGGAAGTGGCTTCAAGATTGAGGACTACATGGATTTGAGTTTCTACTCCGATGTCAATAATAAGTCTAATTCAGGGTATATGTTTATCCTAAATAGAGGAGCAGTATGCTAGAAGGGTTCCAAGCAAGATACTATTGCTGACTCGACCACAGAGGCGGAGTACATTACTACGACAAAGGCAACAAATGAGGGAGTGTATATTAAGAAGTTCATCATAGATCTAGGAGTCATGCCAGGTAGCAAGGAGTTGATTCTCTTATATTGTGACAACAATAGAGCGATTGCTCAAGTGAATGAACCTAGGTCTCATTAGAAGTCTAAGTACATTCTGAGAAAGTTTCACCTGTTCAAAGATATCATGGCCCAAGGAGATGTAGCGGTGGAAAAAATTTCATTCGAAGATAACATCGCAGATCCACTAACAAAGTTGTTATATCATTATCTTTGAGCATCATAGGGTTCTGATAAGGATCATACACGTAGGTGATTGGCTTTAGGTCAAGTGTGAGATTACAAGTCATAGGTGCCCTGCAAGCCAATCACGTGAATGATGACACATATGACATGCAATCTTTTTGCTTATTATTTATTTGGTTTTTTTTTCACTTTATATTGCCTATTGCATGTATTATGATATTTGTGGATCTATGCAATGGGAATTGAATTGTAATGAGATCATGATAATGAGACTGATTCGCTTTTAAACATAGACCCTAAATAATCCCAATCATAGATCACTCGAGAGGGATATCAAGATGACCATATAGACTAGTGTGATGTATATCCATCCATATAATGGAGGTAGTTAGTCTTATAGCTGCTTGTGTGGGGAAACTAGAGATACCGCGCAGGTGCTCATTGGAGAAAAAATTCTCTGATTGATCCACTCACGGAATTAATGCTATAGCAATTTATCCATTTAAAAACCTGATTGAGAAATCAATATATTTCAGAAACTTGATTTATTAAGTATTAAGTGTATGTAAAAATTAGGAACGAGTCAGCACTAAAAGGGAGGGTGAATTAGTACAGTAGTAAAAACATCAGTTTGAAAAATCTTCGTACGATTAAAACTGATTAGAAAGATATTTAACTTAAAAACACTTACATAAGCGTGTAATGAGGAAGTAGAGCAGTGAGCAAGTAAAATGATTTGTAGCAAAGTTAAACAACAAATTAAAAGGCAGCAAACCGATTTTATAGTGGTTCGGTCATCATGACCTACATCCACTCCCGATTCCTCTTCACTCGAGGCCACCGGCTTATACTACCGATCTTCTATCAATGGGCGAAGATCAACTACCTTTTTATACCCCTCTTCTTACCCCTCTTCTCTATTTCATAGGATTAGAAGATAACTTTTACACCTCCACAACCTCCTCTCTTAAACTTCACTAACACATAGAGTTTGAGAAGAGTTCACACAAGATTACACTAGCGTTTTCTTTTCTTTATACTCTCAGTTGTGTGTGGTTTAACCAGGGATGAGAGGGGAATTTATAGGCCTTAAGTGGATTCAAACTTGGAGCTTAAAAATGTCTCATCCTCGGTTTTCGGGGTACTAATGGTACCACCGCCTAACATAGTCTCGGAGACTATGTCACCGATGGTGCCACCTTTTGGGTCACTGTTTGGGCCTTTCACTTGGCCCAACACATTCCATACATGGGCCCAATTGGCTCGTATTGGTTGGCCTAATTCTAAACCCAATTATGTGCTAACTACGAATTCTAAGGCATACACTAAGAAAATCTGATCCGGTTAGTCTTGGTTTCTTTCGACAAGCTTCTGGCAATCTTCCGGTGAACTTACGATGATCTTCTTGGCGAGTTCCAATGAGCTTCTTCGGCAAGCTCTTGGACTTCTCGGTCAATTCTGGTAGAACTTCCAACGAACTCTCGAACTCCCAATGAAATCTTGTTCTTGACTCCGAGACTTCATTTTGCTTTATGCCTTAATCACTATCGTAGTTAATCCAGCATTATTAAAACCTATTTCGATCTAGACAATTATTATAAAGTTTGAATCATGTTATCCGTTATGTCATTGGTTCATCGATGCTTCATTTGATTCTTCGATGCATCGTCCTCTCTTGCGGCCTATTACCCAATCGGCCAATTGACCTCTGCAACTCTGATTTCCTTAGTGCAATTTTCGCTTTTCTTAGCCTAATGCCCGAACTCATGGCCCGAAGCTATTTTCCAATATATCGACCGATCTTCCGGCTCAACGTCCAATCTTCTAACATGTTCCATTTCGGCCCAACATGATTCTTCCTACCTTAATTATCTCTCTCTGATCAAAGCTTCCTGCGTCCCTCAAAATGTAGATTAAATCATAAATTCTATCAATTGGTTTCATCATCAAAATCTGAGATTCAACAATTTCCCTATTTTTAATGATGACAACCAATTGATGATGGAGTTAACCTTAACTCCCCTATCAATATGTCATATTGATAGAACTCTTGAATTCAAAAAATCTAGGAAATATGTTATGATAACATCATCATACTTCTCCCCCTTTGTCATCAACGAAAAGGAGAAGTGCAGCTATCAAGTGTTTGAGATATTATTTCAAATCATTGCATAATAAATATAATCTCAAGTTTTATTATCATTGCAATTTGTAAGTTATCAAATTTAGCAAGTGCTACAGAACACGCAAGCCAACGGATTTTATATCATTTCAGAGCATACAAGATAACAAGTTTTATGCAAAGTTTAGCAAGTTTGCTTTTCTTTGTAATGTTTAAGCTTGCAAGTTTTCAAAAAAAGAATACAAGATAGCATTCTTGTTGAAGTATGCATGCTAGCAATTCTTGCTTTCTTTTGCAATGTGCAAGTTGCAAGTTTTGCTTTTTGAGATAGGCAAGAAAGTACTTTTGCTTCTCTTGAGATTGCAAGATAGCATTTCTTGCTTTTTAGATGAGCAAACTAGTAAATTTTAGATATGCAAGTTAGTAAGATAGCAAGTTTTACAACATATAAGCTAGCAAATATTTCATCATTTTAGAAAGTGTAAGCTAGCAATATTTGAGATATTCAAAAAAGTAACTTTTGCTTCTTAAAATAAGCAAGTTAGCAATCTTTGCTTCTCTTTTGAGATGTGCAATCTAGCATGTTTTTGCATCTTCTTGAATTGTGCAAGCTAGTGAATCTTTCTCTTTTGAGATGTGCACACTAGCAATTCTTTCTCCTCCTTTGTCATTGGCAAAAAGAGGGGAATAATAAAACAATGATGCAATTCATTTTCTTTTATATCAATTTTCAAATTATGACAAAGTTAATGTGTCATTTTTTATTGTAATATGGTATTATTTCAGAAAATGATAATTGTTGACTTTCACATCATTTCATTAAAAAAAAAATCATAGTATTACATGCATCATTCCAAATCATAAGTATTTCAAATCATGATAGTATCAAAATGTCAAATTACATTACATCCTATCATGCATAATTTCATATCATCACATGAAGAATATCAAGAAAAATTAATTAGGTGATGAGATAAATATTTCATGAATACAAGAAATTGTACATAAAAATCATATCATTAAAGATAAAATATCAACGATCATGAAGGAATAAGTCATGAATACTAAATGACATGATTTATCTTAATAGATCTCTCTTTCAGTAAATAACAAAAAGAAACATGGGAGTTCAAAAATAAGATCTTGATTCATAGAAAAATTTTAAGTATCAATATCGAGAATTCAAGATCATGATATAGATAAAAACATTCCTATAGCAAAAGTTGTCATGAGAAAACACATAAAGGATCTCGATTCATGTAAAATATCTCTCAATTCATTATGAATCATAAAAAATATAATTCTGAAAAATCATGATTTATTTGGATAGTAGATAGCAAAAAGAAACATCGAGGATAAAAGATCTCGATTCATATAGGGTAAATCTCAAGTTATAAATATCGAAAAATCAAGATAAAAATCACGGCTAGATGAAACTCATCTAAATTCAAATCAACAAATCATCAAAATTACTTTCAAGAGATTCAAAATGGCATAAATAAATTTATTAATCTCTTAGTGAAAAATTGATAAGATAGAGAAAAAGAAATTTTCAAGAAGAATACTTTCCTCTTTTTAGTTGTTTCAATTTAAGTGATTTTATTTCTTACAAGCATGCCTAAGTTCTTACAACAAATCAAAACATGTATCATCATTCAAAAGCAAAGTTCATCATCACAAAGATCATCATGCATAATTTAAAAATATAAACTCATTTAACATGATTTTAAATTATCATTACATTATTTCTATAAGCATGATTATTATACATCATTTGGGCATAATACCAAAACATAGTTTCAAGTTTTTAAGGTATAACATGCACAATTTTAAATTATAAATATGATATCAAACCTCTTAACATTTGATAAGACCCTAAAGTCTTATCATCGCTCTGATACCAATTGATAAGACCCTAAGATCTTATCGTGGAAGAAATGAAAGAAATGATAAGACCCTAAGGTCTTATCATGGAAGAAAAGGGAATAATAATGATTGCTTCGAGGGGATCGGCCTCCTTGATTGCTTCGGCTCTCCTTGATCACTTTGACGGGATCGGCCTCCTAGGGTTTATCCACAGAGTGGAATAACATTTTATTGATTAACTGATTGATTTAAAGAAAGGGTTACATCACTATCTATAGAGTTCTATTAGGACTCTAGCTATGAGAGTCCTAATTGAGAGGGACATTCATGTAAAACCTACTTAAACCAACCCCTATTAAAGAGGTGAAGAGGCCGGCTAGGGTTAGGAGGTTGTTTCCTAGAGAAGAATTAGGAGTTGTAAAGGAATAGGAGTCTTGAGTAGGAGTCCTATTAGGAGTTGATTAGAAGTAGGAGTCTTGAGTAGGAGTCCTATTAGGAGTTAGAGTTTAGAAGCCCTATAAATAGCCATGTATTCCTCCTCTTTTACTAAGCAATAGATGAATCTTTTCTGCAGCCTTTGAGTAGTAACTTGGAGGGAGGAACCCCTATAGAGTTTCAAGGAGGTCGATCCCCTAAAGAGATCAACCCCAAGTTTAGAATCTGCAAGGGTTCTAACACCTAGTATCAGAGCAACGTTCTTGGCATCTTGCTACCCTTCCACAGCCATCCATCAACCCTCCACAGCCACCCAAAGTAATTCCCACAATTGCTTAAAAGATCGTCGTCAAATTCCGCCGTCATCTCCACCACCACGGATCATCCTTTGATCTCCCCGTGAATTGCAACAGGTTCTCGTTTCCTACCTTACTGCTACTGCAATTTAGTTATCCTTATTTGAAAATCTTAAAAAATTATTCCTATATTGCTGCATAAACTTTTCGTCATAAAGTTTTCATCTCTACGACAAAAGATATATTGCAGAATTCCAACCGTATAGCACCGTCTGCTTGATCTTGCTACTGTGTTTTTTCTATCCAAATCTCTAGAAAATTTTTATAACATCTGTGACACTTCCTAACAGCAGATTTCCCTTAGTTTTGTCAAAAAATTCTCAATATAAACCATTGATATTTTACGTCTAATCTGCTATACTTGAAAATCTACACAGCAAAATTTTAGCTGCATAGCACTGTTTGTTTGATCTTGATACTATGTTGTTTCTATCCAAATTTCTACGAAATTTTTATGATAGCTTTGATACTTCGTAACAGTAGATTTTTCTTTAGTTTCATCAAAAAATTCTCAATATAAACCACTGATCTTTTATGTCTAATCTGCTATACTTAAAAATCTATGCTGTAGAAAATTTCAACCGCATATTGTTGCCTTAACCCATCTATTTGCAATCTTTTTTGAATGAAATTTCTTATACACTTCATAGATCATCTTGGCTTCCATCTAAGATTGATCTATTGAGGAATTCATCTCTAAAAATGATTTTGTGTTGCTGCAAATTTTCATCGTAAACCGCTGAAATTTTTCGACAAGAATTCTGCTATCGCAGCTTGCACCAATTTCCTTGCTATTATATTACCAAAATTTTCTTGATTAAATTAGACATCCTTGCTGTCATATAAACTGTGATTTTGCTGTCAATTCCCTCCTCAATTCTCTTAAGTTTTTTTATGGAAATTTCATCGAGAAATCGTTGTTTCTTCGACGACAATTCTGCTCTTACAAGGCAGCACATACTTGCTGCAACTTCCACTGATTTCTATCAAACCTTTGCTGCCATCTACCATAGATCCAAAACTTTCATCCATAGCCCTAAAACTCCACCAAACCACACCCTCAAATTGCACCCAAAATAGCTACAAAATAAGCCTAAACCGTAGCCTACATCCACCAATCCACCAACCCTTTCAACCATCACCTCTCTCAACCAATACATGTCTTTAACCCGACAACAAAAGAGAGATCTTAATATCACAGATTTGGTGGCATACACTATGGCATCTGAGGAGGTAATCAATGCTAAATTCAAAGCCTTCGAGGTGCGAATGGAGGATAAGATTCGGACGCTCTTTACCGAACTTAGATTGGGACGACCACTAAACTCGAAGAAATCACATCAAGGAGAGAGCTTTGCCCAATCGCACCAAGCCCGAAGATATGACTTCCAAGAACTGCAGACGCATCTATAGTGAAAATTGTAGCTATACATCTTGAGGGGGATGTCATACGGTGGTTTGACTAGTTTGAACACACTTATGGAGTCCTTTCATGGCGACAATTCAAAGAAGGACTACTGATCCGCTTTAGACCAACCAATTATGAGAATATTGATGGACAACTAGCAAAGATTCGACAAACCTCTACCATTCAGGAGTACCAAACCAGGTTTGAAAGGTTATCTAATCAAACTCATGATTGGTCACAAAAACAGCTATTGAGGACCTTCATTGAGGGCTTGAAGCCAGAGATTTGAGGAGAAGTTAAAGCACGACAACCGTACACGCTTATGGCAGCCATCTCTTTCGCACGACATCAAGAGGAGCAATTGAACCATGAAGCTTGGAGGACTAGGGTCACTCCTCAACCAGCAATATTGAAGCCCTCAGTCCCCCCTACTGTCGACCGAGTCCCTACACCAAAGAGGTTAATAAGAGAAGAGCTTCGGGAGCAATATACGAAGGGGTTATGTTGGTATTGCGACGAGCCGTCGAGTCGTGAGCATTGTTGTAGTAAAGGGAGACTTCTTATGATTGAACCAATAGAAGAAGAGGTCATTGAACATCCAGAAAAGAGCCTTGAACATGAAGAAGAAGATGCAGAAGAAGAGCCACAACCGACCGAAGTTACGGTACATGCACTAGCCGACTACTCAAACCCGCAAACGATGAAAGTTGGAGGCCTTCTCAAACAACAACCGATCACTGTTCTCATCGACATGGGCAGTATTAATAACTTTCTAAACATTAAGGTTGTTGTCCATATGGCCTTACCTATCGAGAATTGCAGTAGGTTTGACGTTAAGGTCGCCAATGGATGGATTTTGAAGTATGATCGTAGGCGCCGACAAGTGAAACTATTACTGATCATGAGGCCTTACCAAGAGATAATTGCATATTTCTTCCTTCTACCTCTTGATGATCATGAGGCCATGCTCAGAATTAAATGGTTGACGACATTAGGTGATATTTCTTGGAATTTTATGCAACTAATTATGAAATTTTACAATAAGGAGAAACAGGTGATACTGAATGGGAAACGTGGGGGCGACGTAACGACGATTTGCACACAACAAATGGAGAAGGTTTTGCATAAAGCATGTAGTGGTTTTTTGGCACAACTTGAGCAGCAAACTAAGGGAGAGCCAATAGAATTTGAAGATCCAAACCTCCTTCCTTTGCTTGCTAAATTTTTAGATATATTTGACGAACCACACAACCTACCTTCTACCCGTCGGCATGATCATTATATAATGATTCTTTCAGGCAAACCTCCAACAAATACTCAGCCATATCAGTATCTACATCTCCAGAAGGATGAAATAGAAAGGATTGTAAAAGAGATGCTTGAAACAGGAGTTATTCGGCCAAGTTGCAATCTCTACTTTTTACCGGTGCTACTTGTACGCAAGAAGGACGGAACATGGCGAATATGCATTGATTACCGAGCTCTCAATGGCATAACCATCAAGGATAAATACCTTATTCCAGTAGTAGATGAATTGCTAGATGAAAGGGAGCACAAATCTTCACAAAGCTGGACCTTCGATCCGGGTATCATCAAATACGAGTGTACAAAGAAGTCATACCGAAAATCGTCTTTCGAACACACAACGTCCACTACGAATTTTTGCTTTCTTCAACAAAAGGTGGAATATCTTGGGCATATCATATCAGAGGAAGGTGTGATGGTGGACCCCTTCAAAATTGGAGCAATGCAAAACTGGCTTACCCCGAGGAATATAAAATTGCTACATGGCTTTCTGGGTTTAACAGGCTACTACTGTAAGTTCGTGAAAAATTATGGAAAGATCAGTGCACCACTCACTTCTCTACTAAAAAATGATACCTTCCAATGGTCAAACAAAGCCTCCGCTACCTTCAACAAACTTAAGGCAGCCATGATGACGATACCGGTTCTAGTGCTACCAGATTTCAACCGACCCTTCATCATTGAGGTCGATGCATCTAGAGACAGAATGGGAGATGTTCTCATGCAAGATGGTCGGCCACTCACATACATTAGCAAAGCATTGTCTCCCCCCTATCAAAACATATTAACATATGATAAGGAGATGCTCGCCATTGTGCACGCAACAACGAGGTGGAGATCGTACTTGATTAAGCGATGCTTTCAAATCAAGACCGACCATAAAAGCCTAAAATATCTCTTGGAGCAGAAGATATCTTCCCCCGAGCAGCAAAAATAGGTAACAAAAGTTCTTGGATATGATTATGAAATAACTTACAAAAAGGGGAAAGAGAATATTGTTGCAGATGCACTTTTACGGCTACCTAAGCAAGCTGAATTTTTGGTCATTTCACTTTCGACTAGTGACTTCCTTGAGGATATTAAGATGGATTGGCAAGAAGATTCGGAGACCAATAAGATCATAAAAAAATTAAAGGAAGCACCAAGCTCTGTGGCTTATTACAATTGGGACTCAAAAGAATTACACTATAAGGGACGCATTGTGCTTATGACAAATTCTACTTGTATCTTCATGAACAGATTTTGGACAAAGTTATTCCATATACAGGGTACTAAATTAAAAAGGAGTATGGCATATCACCCACAAACCGATGGTCAAACGGAAGTTGTAAATAGGTGCTTCGAGACAGCCCAAAGCCACCCACAAAATATGACTACCCAAGGAGAACTCCAGACCCAGCCAAGTGCCATTATTGATCGACGGATCGTGACTCGACGACGATGACCCACTACTGAAGTGCTAATACAGTGGGCGAACCTAACAATAGAAGATGCCACTTGGGAGAACTATGACGACTTGAAGATCAAATTCCTAGAATTCATAAATCGACAGCCTTGAGGACAAGGCTGATTTGAAGAGGGCGGGTCTGTTAGGACTCTAGCTAGGAGAGTCCTAATTGAGAGGAACATTCATGTAAAACCTACTTAAGCTGACCCCTATTAAAGAGGTGAAGAGGCCGGCTAGGGTTAGGAGGTTGTTTCCTAGTGAAGAATTAGGAGTTGTAAAGGAATATGAGTCTTGAGTAGGAGTCATATTAGGAGTTAGGGTTTAGAAGCCCTATAAATAGCCATGTATTCCTCCTCTTTTACTAAGCAATAGATGAATCTTTTCTACAGCCTTTGAGCAGCAACTTGGAGGGAAGAACCCTTATAGAGTTCCAAGGAGGTCGATCCCCTAAAGAGATCAACCCCAAGTTTAGAATCTGCAAGGGTTCTAACAAGTTCCACCTAGAGTCTACCCGGACTTGGACTCTTAATAATAAATAAATATTAAATAAACTTTTCCCGAATCTAACTGAACTAAATAGACTCAATGAATATTATTCAAAGCTCATAAAATAAAAGGGTCCTAACAACATTTTCATTAAAACATCAAGCATGGTTTCATTGAACATAAGGCATCTTTAATCAACATCAAAAAACAATACGGAAATCAACATAATACAACAGTAATGGAGGCAAAACAAGAGGGAGGTGGCGTTAAAGCGGTCGGGGTTGAGGCTGTAGTGGTAGCAACCAGCGGTTGTGGCAACGATGCAGAGCAAGGGGGTTGAGGTGAAGGTTGTGGTGGCTGGCAGCAGCGGTGGTTGTTGGCCGGAGCACAACGACGACGATGGAGAAGGAGGCAGCGATGGTTGTGGCAGGGATCGACGGGGTTGCAGCAACATAAGAAGCTTTGTTTCTACAACTGTTGTAATGAGGAGCTACGGCAATCGATGGCTATGGCTACGACCCAAGGGGGGGGGGGGCGGCAGTGGTACGGCTAGGGTTGCGGTTGGGAGGCGAGCGGTGGTGATCGAGCGATCAGGAAGCAGCAGTGGCGGAGGAGGAATTGCCTTGCAGTGGTAGTGGGGAAGAAGGGAAGCAGGGACGGCGATGGGGGTCGAGCGGCCGGGAAGCAGTGGCGGCGGTGGAGAAGGAGGAGTCGGTGGTGGAGGCAATCGACGCCTGTGGTAACAGAGGGACCGGCGGCTGCTCTATTTATATCGCACCACAAAAATAGTGACACCGATGGATCGCATGGCCGAAGCTGCAACAGAGGGAAAGTAGCGATGGCGGTGCGCCTAGGGCAGCGTCGTCGACAGTAGAAGCGACGATGGGTGGTCTGCTAGTTGGGAAACAGGGCCGGCGGTCCTTCTCACTCGAGCGAGATGGGGAAGCAAGGAGGAGAGGTCGCTGGCCGGGGTGGCAGTGGCGGTGGTGGTCGATCGGGCGAGAAGCAACGCCGACTATGGAGAAGGAGAGGTTGGTGGCCGGGGGGCAACGGCGGCGGCTGCTGGTCGGAGAGCAGTGGCAGCGGGTGGACTGGCCGGAAGCAGGCATGGCTACGGCTTGGGAAGTAGGGGCATGGCGGCGAGCATTCTTTTTTTTTTTTTTTTTGAGATAATGAACTATAATGAGAATGCAGAGGATCGCTGCTCTGATACCAAATGATAAGACCTTAAAGTGCTCTGATACTAATTGATAAGACCCTAAGGTCTTATCATGGAAGAAATAAAAGAAATGATAAGGCTCTAATACTAAATGATAAGACCCTAAGGTCTTATCGTGGAAGAAATGGGAGAAAAGGGAATGATAATGATCACTTCGAAGGGATCGGCCTCCTTGATCGCTTCGAGAGGATCAGCTCTCCTTGATCACTTCGAGGGGATCAGCCTCCTAGGGTTTGTCCATAGAGTGGAATAATATTTCATTGATTAACTGATTGATTTAAAGAAATGGTTATATCACTATTTATAGAGTTCCACGTAGAGTCCACCAGAACTTGGACTCTTAATAATAAATAAATATTAAATAAACTTCTACCTAACTCTAATTGAACTAAACAGACTCAATAAACATTATTCAAAGCTCATAAAATAAAAGCGTCCTAATAATTCCTCCCTCTTTAAATCAACATTGTCCTCAAGGTTGAGCAGCATCAAACTCGGGGAGCTTCTCTTTAAGCACTTCAGTCATAAGCTATCTACAACGCATCATAACCCGTTAATCAAGTAAGTATGGTCTCCACTTTTTGATAATATAAGCAACAGGTCGGTCTTTCAGTGTAGTAATCATTGCAAGAAACTCCTGACCCTATATAATCAATTTTATCTTTGAACATTTGCTATCATAAGTTGAAATGCATCCATCAATGATCTTTACTTTGAATGTGGTGAGCTAATCGGTCAACAGTCTCACTATCCATAAAATTATTAGTGCTACTAATATCAATCAAAACTATAACAGGTTGATGTTCCAGAGTTCCACTAACTTCCATAGTTTGCAGGTTAGAGTAGTTAGCTAATGCATGTATTGTATGTATGGTAGGTTCAACATCTTCATTAAAATTTATACCTTCATGATAGGAGTCCACGTTCTTAGCTTCTGGTTCCTCTCCAATTGGTTCAATCATCAGAAGTTGCCCTTGTTTACATCGGTGCTCCATACTCCACTTTTCATCATAGGACAAACCCATTACTGATCTTTCCTTGCTAATTTTTTTCTCATATAAATGTGCGAATGAGATCGCAGCTATCATAGTATGGGGTTGACGAGCCTTAACTTCACACCGGATCTCTGGAATAAGCCCTTCAATAAATGTACCTAGAAGTTATCGTTCCGACTAATCACTAGCTTGATTTAACAATCTTTTAAACCTACTCTGATATTCTAACACTGTTGAAGTTTGATAAATTTTGGCGAGCTGGCCATTAATATTCTTATATTTGGATGAGCCAAAGCGAACAAGAAGCCCTCTTTTGAACTGCTCCCATGAAGGAACTCCATAGTAAGTTTCATACCAATCATACCATTGGATTGCATCTCCATCGAGCTGAATTGAGGCAACTTCTACCTTGGATTCCTTTAGGATTCTGTGAAAATAGAAAAATTTTTCTGCCCTAAAGATCCAACTAGTCGGATCTCCATCTTTCCATCTCATAAATTCCACTTTCATATGTAAGTAGTTTGTGTCACAATCTTGGTGCCCTTTTCCTGTATTTTCAGATCTATACAATGTAGAACTTGAGCCCCCATTTTGTTGAAATTTGCTGAAGCTCTCTGGTAGGCTCTTTTTGAAATCATTAAGTGTTTATTGCAATCGGTTCTTAATTTTGATTTCCAATGCTTCAATTTGTGGTTTCACTAGTCGGAGCGCAGCGACGACGGTGGAGAAGGAGGCAGCAAGGGTTATGGTAGGGATCGATGGGGCTGTAGTAACAGAGGAAGCTCTGTTTCTGCAACCGTTGCAACGAGGGGCTGCGGCAACCGGCGACTGTGGCTGCAACCTAGGGGGGTGGGGGTACAGCTAGGGTTGTGGCTGGGAGGTGGGCGGCGGTGATCGAGTGGTCGGGAAGCAGCAGCGACTGTGGAGGAATTACCTTGCAGCGGTAGTGGGGAAGAAGGGAAGCAGGGGTGCGGCAGCTAAAACAGGGGTGCGGGTTGCTGGGAAGCAGGGATGGCGGTGGGGGTCGAGCGATCGGGAAGTAGCGATGGTGATGGAGAAGGAGGAGTCGGCGGTGGAGGCAATCGGCGCTTGCAGCAGTAGAGGGACCGGCAACTGCTCTGTTTATATCGCACCACAGAAACAACGACGCTGACGGATCGTGCGGCTGAAGCTGCAACCGAGGGAAGGCAGTGATGGCGGTGCGCCTAGGGCAGCATCGTCAACGGTAGAAGCGGCGATGGGTGGTCCGTTGGCTGGGAAACAACGCCGGTAGTCCTTCTTGCTCGAGCGAGATGGGGAGCAAGGAGGATAGGTCGCTGGCCGAGGGGGCAACGACGACGGTGGTCGATCAGCCAGGAAGCAGCACCGACTATGGAGAAGGAGAGGTTGGTGGCCAGGGGTCAGCGGCGGCAGTTGCTGGCCAGAGAGCAGCGACAGTGGGTGGGCTGGCCAAAAGCAAGGGAAGCAAGCGTGGTTGCGGCTTGGGAAGCAAGGGCGTGGCTACGTACATTCCTTTTTTTTTGTTGAGATGATGAACTGTAATAAAAATGCCGAGGATCGCTATTCTGATACCAAATGATAAGACCCTAAAGTGCTCTGATACCAATTAATAAGACCCTAAGGTCTTATCGTGGAAGAAATGAAAGAAATGATAAGACTTTGATACCAAATGATAAGACCCTAAGGTCTTATCGTGGAAGAAAGGGGAGAAAAGTGAATAATAATGATCACTTCGAGGGAATCGACCTCGGACTTGGACTCTTAATAATAAATAAATATTAAATAAACTTTTGTCCGACTCTAACTAAACTAAACAAACTCAATAAATATTATTCAAAGCTCATAAAATAAAAGTGTCATAACAACATTTTCATTAAAACATCAAGCATGGTTTCATTGAACATAAGGCATCTTTAATTAACATCAAAAAATAATACGAAAATCAACATAATACACATTATTGCTTCTCAAGCATATACATAAGATTAGCATTAGATTTATATCTAACATTTTATTGTATTTTCAGAAAACATACAATTATCATTATCATTTTTAAAATTACTAGCATGATCCCACTAATTTTTTTTTATTTTTATTAACTAATTAAAAAATAATACATGAAAAGCATCAAGTAATTTCAAAATAAACTAAGGGGATTTTGATTAACTTGTTGTCGAAAGCCGTTAAGGCATAGTTAACCACCTCGCCTTTGTTGGTTTGCTCCTCGTCTTCGGATGAGCTCGATTCGTCTGAAGCCACCTTGAGTGTTTTCCTCTTTTGTAACTTCTTCTTTTTAGGTTCATCTTTCTTCTTTGATTCTTGTTTAAGATATTTTTAAGCTTTATTATGAAGAGTTCAAGGTCATCATCATCATCACTTAGACATCACTCAAGTGGTATTCTAGTGTTCGAAATGCCAAATCCTTCCTATTTTTTGGAAGGTTATTCTTATGTTCTTCAAGAGCCATGTAGCTCATTTTGTAGGTCATCAATGACCCAATCAGTTCTTTAATGAGAAAATAATTTAAGTCCTTTTATTCTTGTATTGTCGTTACTTTTGAATCCCAATTTTTAGAAAGCAATCATAAAACTTTATTCACAAGTTCAAGATTCGAAAAACTTTTACCAAGACTTTTTAAACCATTGACGACATCCATAAAACGGGTGTATATGTCTCCAATGGTTTCACTTGGTTTCATATGAAACAACTCAAAATCATGCATCAAAAGATTAATTTTAGAGTTTTTTACTCTATTAGTGCCTTTGTGTGTGGTTTTAAGAGTGTACCAAATATTAAAAGTCGTTTTGCAAGTAGAAACTTGATTAAACTCATTTTTGCTCAAAGCACAAAATAAAGTGTTCATAGCTCTAGCATTTAAAGAAAAAGTTTTTTCTCCAAATCATTCCATTCATTCATTAGAGTAGAAGACTTTTAAAGATCAAATTCGACTATATTCCATAAATTTAAATCAATAGAAAGCAAGAAAACTCTCATTCGAGTTTTTCAATATGTGTAGTCTGTCCTATTGAACATAGAAGGAAGAATGATAGAAAATCCATCTGAAGATATGAAAAGAGTTATTTCTCTTATGTGCTAAACCAAATGAGAAAGAACGTGGCTCTGATACCAACTATTAGAAACGAGTCAGCACTAAGAGGGGGGTGAATTAGTGAATTAGGGGGGTAAAAACGTCGGTTCGAAAAACCTTCGTATGATTAAAACCGATCGGAAAGATGTTTAACTTAAACATACTTATGTAAGTGTGTAATGAGGAAGTAAAGCAGTGAGCAAGTAAAATGATTTGCAGTAAAGGTAAACGACAAAGTAAAAGGCAGCAAACTGATTTTCTAGTGGTTCGGTCATCGTGACCTACATCCACTCCTGATTCCTCTTCACTTGAGGCCATTGGCTTCCACTACCAATTTTCTTTTAACGGGCGAAGATCAACTATCCTTTTACACCCCTCTTCTCCTTTTCACGGGTTTAGGGGACAATCTTTACACCCCCACAACCTCCTCTCTTAAACTTCACTAACACTTAGAGTTTGAGAGGAGTTCACACAAGATTACACGAGCATTTTCTTTTCTTTTTACTCTCAGTTATGAGTTTTTTAATTAGGGATAAGAGGGGTATTTATAGGCCTCAAGTGAATTTAAACTTAGAGCCTAAAAATGTCTCATCCCTGATTTTCAAGGTACTGGCGATACCACCACCTGCAGCACTAATATTGGGCGGTACCACTACCTAGTCTAGTGGTACCACCGCCTAGAAGACTGTGTCTAGGTAGTACCACTACCTGACACTGCCATTGGGCGGTACCACCGCCTGACACAGTCTCAGAGATTGTGTCACCGATAGTGCCACCTGTTGGGTCACTATTTGGGCCTTTCACTTGGCTCAACACAGTCCATACCTGGGTCCAACTGGCCTCTAATTGGGTTGACTCAATTCTAAACCCAATTATATGCTAACTACGAATTTTAAGGCATACACTAAGCAAATCTGATTAGGTTAGTCTTGGTTTCTTTCGGCGATCTCTTGGCAATGTTCCAGCGGACTCCCGACAAGCTCCTGGACTTCACAACGATCTTGTTGGCAAGTTCCGATGAGCTTCTTCGGCAAGCTCCTAGACTTCTCGGTCAATTCCGATAGAGCTTCCGACGAACGTCCGGACTTCCGATGAACTCTCGAACTCTCAACGAAATCTCGTTTTTGACCCTAGGACTTTATTTTACTTTATGCTTTGATCACTATTGTAGTTAATCATGTACAATTAAAACCTACTTCGATCTAGACAATTATTAGAAAGCTTGAATCATGTTTCCCGGCATGTCATTGGTTCATCGACGCTTCATCCGATTCTTCGGCGTATCGTCCTCTCTTGCAGCCTATTACCCAATCGGCCAGTTGACCTCTACAACTCCGATTTTCTTAGTGCAATTTTTACTCTTCTTGGTCTGATGCCCGAACTCATGGTCCGAAGCCTTCTGCCAATACATCGACCGATTCTTCGGCTCAACATCCAATCTTCTGACATGTTCCATTCCATCCCAACATGATTCTTCCTGCCTTAATTGTCTCTCCCTGATCGAAGCTTCCTGCGTCACTCAAAACGCAGATCAAATCATAAATACTATCAATTGGTTTCATCATCAAAATTCGAGATTCAACAAAAGCTACAAGTAAAAAGAATAATACTAAGTTATAAGTAAAAGATGAGTAAAGATAAACTAATTTTACAATGGTTTGATCTTTTCAACCTACATCCACTCCTTATTCCTCTTCTCTCTAAGCCACCAATTTTCACTAATAATTTTGTTTCCAACGAGTGAAGATTAATGACCCCTTATAATCTTTTCTTTTTCAAGCTTTAGGAGAAAATCTTAACACTCATTTTAAGAAAAGTTCTATCACCTCCTACACTTTAGTATTATAACTAAACTTGAAAGGAGGAGACTCAAGCTATGCTCAAAATGAGAACTTACAATACTTTGAAACCTTAAGAATATATATCCCATTAATAAAGCCTAAGTGGGGTTATAAACCTCAAAAGGATCCAAAAATAGAATAAAAATTTTAAATCTTTAAAATTTTGGGGTACAAGTAATACTATCGTTGATATTAGATAGTACTATCATCATAACTTTTGAATCAAACCCTTAAAACTAGACTTTGATTATCTTACCATTGTAATTTTAAATTTTGGGGAATACCACCACCACCCTAGGTGGTGCTGTTGTTGATAGTGTTGACAATATTTTTTTATATTGTTGGTTTATTCATGTAGTACCATCACCTAGGCCTAATGATACCACCACCTAGGCCACCTTTAAGCTAGGTGTTTGGCCTTTTAAAGGACTCAATTCTAACCCAAACCTAAACTGAAAGGTGGTTGCAAGCTTGGTCTCTAATTTAGCCTAATAATAACTCAAATTGGCCCATAGATCACATTAATCTTGACTTAACAAATTCATCTAACACAACATTAAAGCTTTTGACATATCTTCCAATCTTAGTGTCATATCCTAGATTTTTTTTTTAATATCTTTCTACACATTCAAACCAAGTAGATAAACATCACTTTATTCATCATTCATAAACATTTATTACAATTCATTTATTCATTGAACCACAAATAAAAAAGTAAACATTATGATGTTAACTTCAAGAATTATCTAAGTGGCTCTATCTAGCGGTAGAGGAAGGTCCGCTCTCCACTGGAATCCGATTTAGTACTAGAGGGAGGCTACTCTGAAAATAATAATAAAAAAAATTCAGCAAGGTTGAGTCGGAACCCTATAAGTCAACTTAAAATGTATAGATGATCAAAATTCAATTATCCCATTGGCATATATTAAATACCTGAAGGAGTACTCCCCCAACAACGGACGGAGAGACTTTATCCTACGGGATGAGTTTGTATTCTTCCAACAGTGGATGGAGGCAAACTCATATCGCACTCCCAACAGCGAATAGAGTGGTGTCCCACACCCGTCAAAGTGGGGACACGTTCCTCCCAACAACGGATAGAGGAACCGTCTAGCCACCACGTCTAATGGCCCGCTAATCCTCGAAGGAAGAGGTGAGCCTCCATTAAAGGAAATTTATTTTTATTTTTATATTTATTTAATATAGATTATT
This sequence comes from Musa acuminata AAA Group, assembly GCF_036884655.1. Lineage (NCBI taxonomy): Eukaryota > Viridiplantae > Streptophyta > Magnoliopsida > Zingiberales > Musaceae > Musa > Musa acuminata. The sequence goes on along the minus strand of NC_088335.1, from coordinate 13,568,193 downwards.
TTTATTTAATATACTAATAAATATGATCTCATCCTATTTGGAATGTTTAATAGTTATTTCCTAATTCATATTAACAAACAAGAAAATAGATTAATATTTTCTAAATTACAATGGTAAGTAAGGAAACAAATTAATTCCTAACTTAATTATTTGATTTGATTATATTTCTCCCCTCCTATAAGAAATTTGGTCCCCAAATTTAGCTCACCTTAATAGAATAGATGAGGATACTGCTCTCGCATATCTTCTTCTCTTTCCCACGTTGCCTCTTGGTCTGAATGGTGTTGCTAACAAATCTTTACCAAATGTATAATTTTATTCCTTAGAACATGTTCTTTCCTTTCCAAGATCTGGGTTAGTTGTTCTCCAAAAGTAACATCATCTCTTAGTTGTAGAGATTAGTAAGATATGACATGTGATGGATCTCTGATATATCTTCGAAGCATAGACACATGGAATACATCATAGATGCCAACTAAAGCCGGAGGCAATGCCAATCTGTATGCCACTAGCCCAACCTTTGCAAGATCTCAAATGGGCCAATGAATCTTGGGGCTAACTTCCCCCTTTGACCAAACCTCATAACTCCCTTGGTTGGCGACACTTTTAAGAAGACATGCTCACCAACTTCGAACTCTAGATCTCTTCGCCTTCGATCTGCATAACTTTTCTGATGACTTTGAGTTGTTAATAATCTTTGGCATATAATTCGAACATTATCAGTATCTTTCTAAATTAATTAACGTCCCAAAAGCTTTCGTTCTCCTACCTCATCCCAATATACAGGTGATCTGCACTTTCTTCCATAAAGAGCTTCAAATGGAGCCATTTGTATGCTAGAGTGGTAACTATTATTATAGGAAAACTCAATTAGGTGCAAGTGCATATCTCAACTCTCACCAAAGTCCAAAGCACATGCTCTTAAGAGATATTCAAGAATTTGTATTGTCCTTTCAGATTGGCCATCAGTTTGGGGGTGAAAGCTGTACTAAACTTTAACTACGTGCCCAAAGATTTTTGTAGACTCCCCCAAAACTTAGAGGTGAACCTTGGATCTCTATCTAAGATAATGCTAACTGGCACCCCATGATATCGAATAATTTTCTTAATATATAAGTTTGCTAGTTTATCTAATAAATACTTCTTGTTAACAAGGAGGAAGTGAGCATATTTAGTAAGTTTGTCTACTACTACCCAAATTTCATCATATCTTTTTGTCATCTTGGGTAATCCTATCACAAAGTCCATAGTGACTTGCTCCCACTTCTATTCAGGAATTGAAATCCTTTGCAATTTTCCTACAGGTACTCGATATTCTATCTTCACCTGTTGGCATATTAAACATTTAGAAACAAACTCTACTATATCTCTCTTCATACCACGCCACCAGTAGTTTTGGCGTAAATCTCGATACATCTTAGTAGTCCCGAGATGGATATTAAATTTTGATCTATGTGCCTCCTCTAATAATTACATCTTTACTAGATGGCTTTCGGGAACACAAAGTCGATTATGGAATGTAATAGAACCATCTTCGGCTTGGAGGAATTCAGGTCTAGATCCTTGAGCTATCTCATTAACTATCATCTAAAGATATGTATCTTCCTTCTGACATTCTTTAACCTTTCCTACCAAATATGATTATGCCATCAGACACGCAAGAAAACCTTTATTTGTCTCCAATAAAAGTTTAAGTTTTAAGTCTGCCAACTTAGTTATCATAAAATTCCTTTGAATATTCATGTAGGCTACAAGACTATAGGTATTTCTGCTTAAGGCATCAATAACTACATTAGCCTTCCCAGGAGAGTAGTTGATATTAAAATCATAATCCTTTAGAAAGTCCAACCATCTTCTTTGTCTCATATTTAAATCTTTCTGTGTGAAAATATATTTGAAACTCTTATGATCTGCTAAGTTTAAAAGTCTATCCATAGAGATAATGCCTCCAAATTTTCAATGCAAAAATGATAGTTGCTAGCTCTAAGTCATGAGTAGGATAGTTCTTCTCATAAGGATTTAATTGCCTAGATGTATAAGCAACTACCCTTTCGTTTTGCATCAGCACACAACCAAGCCCTTGTAGTAAGGCGTCACTATACACTACAAAACCTTCTCCCCCTAAAGGAATCACCAAGATAGGAGCACTGGTTAATTTCTTCTTTAATTCTTGAAAACTTTGTTGACATTTATCATCCCATATGAACTTTATATTCTTTTGTATCAACCTAGTCAATGGTGCTGCTATTTTTGAAAAACCTTTTACGAATCTTCTATAGTATCCAACCAAACCCAAGAAGCTTCTAATCTTTGAAACATTAGAAGGTTGCTTCCATTTTATCACAACTTCAATCTTATGAGGGTCAACAAATATACTAGCACTCGAAATTACATGACCGAGAAACATAATTTCATTGAGCCAAAAGTTACACTTACTTAATTTGGCATATAGTTTCTCTTGCCTGAAGACTTGCAAAATTATCTTAAGATGGTGTTCATGCTCTGCTATGTTTTTGGAGTAGATCAAGATAACATCAATAAACATAATTATAAACTTATCAAGATAAGGGTGGAACACCCTTTTTATGAGATCCATGAAGGCAACCGGTGCATTTGTGAGTCCAAAAGGCATTACTAAGAATTCATAATGACCATATCTTGTTCTAAAAGCAGTTTTCTGTATATCTCCTTCCCTTATCTTCAGTTGATGATACCTGGATCTCAAATCAATCTTCGAGTATACTTGAGTACCTTGAAGTTGATCAAATAGATCATCTATTCGAGGAAGGGGATATTTATTTTTTATGGTCACTTGGTTGAGTTGTCTATAATCAATGCATAGTTGTATAGATCCATCTTTCTTCTTCACAAATAGGATAGGAGCATCCCAAGGTGATACACTAGGTCGAATAAAACCCTTGTCTAAAAGCTCTTGGATCTGTTTCTTTAACTCCTCTAACTCAATTGGTGTCATTCTATACGGAGGTTTAGAAATAGGTGCAATACCAGGTAGAAGATCAATTATAAATTCAATCTGCCTATTTGGTGGCAGTGCAAGTAGATCTTCAAGAACAACATCTTAAAAATCTCGTACAATGGGGATGTTCTTTAATATTAGCTTATTAGATTCTTCTCTAGAAATGAAGGTCAAGTATCCTTGACATCCTTTCAGTAATAGTTGGGTAGCACTCAAGGCTGAAATAATAGAAGGAAACTTTTCTTAAATCCCAATGAACTTGAAAGATGGTTGATCTATGGGTGAGAAAGTAACAGTCTTCCGGAAACAATCAACACTTGCATGGTATGCTGAAAGTCAGTCCATACCCAAGATAGCGTCGAAATCTTGAAATTCTAGTAAAATAAGATCTACTAGCAAATCGTGACTTTCAATAGTAATAACACAGTTTCTATATATCTGATCAACTATCAAAGAGTTTCCAACTAGTGTTACTACTATTAATATATTATTTATTGTCTCACAATTCTTATGCAGTTTCATAGCAAAATAGGGTGATATAAAAGAATGCGTAGAACCAGAATCAATAAGCATAAATGCTGGCATACCACAGAGTGTGATGATACCTTTAATAATAGATCCCGAGGCTTTAGTATCTTGATGAGTCAATGCGTAGATTCTTGCCTGTCCTCCCTCTCCGGGTCGTAGCTGTTGTTGTCCAACTGTTTGGGGTGGAGCTCGATGTTGATGTTGCTTCTGTGGACAATCCTTCGACATGTGCCCCAGTTGTTAACAATAAAAACATACGCGTTGTCTCATGGGGCATGAGGTGGAAACATGATCTATCTTCCCACAGAAATAACAACTTATAACAACTTAATTGCTAGGAGCTCCTGCTTGTTGATGCCCAAACTATTTCCCTTTGCCTTTCTTTAAGGGTCCCATACGTAGATGGTGCAACACTAAAAGGTCCCTTTTGATCCATTACTTGTTGTAATTCATTATCCATTTTCTTCACCACCAGAGCTCGATTTAACACTTCAGCATATGTTGGTAAAATTAGTACTGCAACGGATTTTCTAATTGACGATCAAAGTACCCTTTTAAAATGATGAGCTCTTCGACTTTCATTAAAAGCAATATGTGGAGAGAACTGGGCCAACTCAGTGAAATAATGACCATATTCCATTACAGTTCTACTTCCTTAGTGGATGCTAAGGAACTCTTGTTGCTTCTCAAAGCAAACTAAATTAGGAAAGAACTGCTTATAAAATGCATCTTTAAACTGCTCCCAAGTTACCACACTACCTCTCGCCTCTAACATCCTCCTTTTTAAGGTCCACCAAGTGTCTGCCTTCCCTTCCAAAATGAAAGAAGTGAAAGGCACTTTCTGATTTTCCCTATATTCGATAGCTTTGAATGTCTTTTCTACTTGACGAATCCAACGTTCAACAAAGATTGGATCTAGTTTACCCTCAAAAACTAGTGGTCCCAATCTCTTAAAGTGATCTAAGGTATTATTTCTACCCCGTGGAATTTCATCTCGCTCCTCTTGATGCTCAAAGTATCCTCTAATAGCATTGAGGACTCCATATACATCGTCTTGAGCATTGACGGGTGTTGGGGCATGAGGGGCATTCTGCGAAGTTGAAGAGGCTGGCCTATAATCAATGATAGGTGTACATGAGGATTAAGTTTGCTCTACGATGCGTGGAGCTTCCAAGTTATTATTTATTCGAACACCTCTCCGAGTGCGTAAACTAATAATATTATGACCATGAGCACCTCGAGTGACAGGACTGCTAATCTCTGGAATTGGCTCCATTACTCCTATAATAGGTTAAAGACAATCATTGGTTAGAGTTAATCAAGGGACCTAATACACCTATAGGCCCTAAACCATGCTCTGATACCATAAAAAGATGTCACATCCTGAAATTTTTTTTTAATATCTTTCCATATATTTAGACCAAGTAGATAAACATCACTTTATTCGTCATTCATAAATATTTATTATAATTTATTTATTTATCGAATCACAAATAGAAAAGTAAACATAGTGATGCTAACTTCAAGAATTATCTAAGTGGCTCTACCTAGCAGTAGAGGAAGGTCCGCTCTCCATTGGAATCCGATTTAGTACTAGAGGGAAGCTACTCTAAAAATCAAAAACAAAGAAAATTCAGCAATGCTGAGTAGGAACCCTAAAAGTTCACTTAAAATATATACATGATCAAAATTCAATCATCCCATTGCCGTATATCAAATACCCGAAGGAGCACTCTCCCAACAACGGATAAAGAGGCTTTATCCTACGGGATGAGTTTGTATTCTCTCAATAGCAGATGGAGGTAAACTCATATCGCACTCCCAATAGCATATGGAGTGGTGTCCCACACCCACCAAAGTGGGGACACGTTCCTCCCAATAGCAGATGGAGGAACTATCCAGCCGCCACATTTGACAGCCCGTTAATCCCCGAAGGGAATCGCCCTACCTACTCTCGGTAGGAAAATAACATAATCTCACACTAGTCATGTCCATATCAGGAAGAAATAACACATTTAAAACATCACTTTCAAATATCATCAATATCAAATAATACAAATTAGCCCTCAATTGACTTAAACTCTAGTTCAATCGATCCAATTGAACTCAATTTACTAGAACCTAACTGAACCGATCTCTAATCCTTATTTAACTGGTCTGGAACCACCATAGACTAGTATAATTTGGACTAGATTATGTTCAATTTAGGTTAAACTAACTTAAATAAGTCAATCAATTCGAAATCACCCTGAATTGATCTAGACTAATCAAGTCTAATTTAGTTCAATCAATATTTGGGCTAAAATCCAACAACAATATTGGGCTAGATTGAGCCAACCCATCTACTGGTCATATGCATTATACATGACTAAGCATACATCACACAAAGCTGGCCTAGCCCTGGCCCATGGACTGGTCATGTGCGTCGCATATGACTGCCCATGATGGTTGGGCTGGATTAGCCTACGGGCTAAGGCCTGACCCGTGGGTTGGGCTTGGCCTATAAGAAATTTCATTCCAATTAATATCCAATTTCATTCCAATTAATATCCAATTTCATACCACAACATATATCTATTAATAATATAAATAAAAAATAATAACACATTAAAAGATAGATACGGAGATAAGCTTTAATACAAGGAAATAACATTCCAAATTTAAATAAAAATCATAATACATTAAAAGATAGATTGGGAGATAAATTTTAATACAAGGAAATAACCTTCTAAATTCAAATAGAAAACATGCTTTCAACACATATAAAATTTCAACATATTATAGTCAAATTTTAAATCATTCATAATAGCATATTTTAAATTTCAGATCAAAGAATATCAAAAAAAATTTTAATAATATATTTTAATCTAATAAGATTTTAATCCAGATAAGATTAAAGATGAATTGTAATGCCAGGAAATATCATATAAATTTTTAATATTTTTAAATCTATAATAAAAATCTTAATCATGAGTGAAAAATATTATAAAAACTTTAACTAATTATTTTAATGTAATAATAAAAATTTTGGTATTTAAAGAATTGATAAATATTTTTTAAACTACAAAACTTGCAACATTTAAAGAATCAAAATAAAAACTTAAACTTTTATATTCAAGAAATGTAGGGAACCCTATCTCTCGTTAGCAAGGTGTAACTCCTAGTTTCTTCCACTGTTAGGCTCGGTTAAGTGAGGAACGAATGAGAGAAATCCCTCCCCTTAAATAATAGGAGGTGAGCCTCCATTAAAGAAAATTTATTTTTATTTTTATATTTATTTAATATAGATTATTTCTATTTAATATACTAACAAATATGATCTTATCCTATTTGGAATGTCTAATAGTTATTTCCTAATTCGCATTAACAAACAAGGAAATAAATTAAGATTTCCTAAATTACAATGGTAAGTAAGGAAACAAATTAATTCATAATTTAATTATTTGATTTGATTACACATAAGACCCTTCGTCTAAACCTTCAGCACATCACCTTATCTCTAGCATATCGCTTACTCATCTAGCACATCATATTTACCATAATGTCTGATCTTCCAATGTGATATATGTTCCGTTTAGCATGATGTCCAAACCTCTAACACAAAGTATGTTCTTCAGCATATCAACCAATCCTCCAACTTAATGTTTCCCTTTGGTGGTTTGAGTATATGATCAAAATATTTTTTATGTCACTTATCTCAAAAGTATATTAGTCTAATAATTCATTAATTGATTTTATCATCAAAATCTAATATTCAATAATTATTGCAGCCCATGTTTCATTTAACACGGTTGTGCATCTTGAATAGAGACAACTCTCTCTCTCTCTCTCTCTTTCTCTCTCTACAATACTTGTTACTTGATTATCCTTTTTTGCAGGGTTACTTGATGCTTGCATCCAGCCCATGACCATCTCCATCTGCTAGGATAATATTATCATTTAGGTAGTAAAGTCAGCCAACACTATTAGGTTGTTGGTTGCCATCCTATCAGTGTTTCTTTCTTCGAATGATCATGGCATAGGTTTTAACTCCTGAAGTTCTTTGCTTGATTATTTATATCCTTGTCTTGTGTTTACCATTCACAAAATTGTTGCTCTGATACCACTTGATTCATATGAGGTTCAGGTTTGACGATCTATCAATATGATACTACCTTTAGGATAAAAGTTTTGATGGAGGAGAGAATTATCACAAAAAATCAAGTACAAAATAGAAAGAAAATAACCTCTATATTTGTAAAGTTAAAACCCTAACTATGAGACTTGAAACAATGATAATAGAAGCATGGAAGAAAGTTTATAAGCGTGTGAAAATATAAATTATTTTAGATAACAATCTTTAATCTCCTCCTTATCTCTTTATTATTGGAACCTTCTTCTAGAGTTATAGATAATAGAAAATAGGTGTTGAGAACTTCTCGTAGCTGCTAGATGAAGCTTTAGGTTATTGAAATACGAGAAAGAAAAGTTGCAACCAGAAGAAGTTGATTGTAGCAATGCAGAATTCTTCTCTCTCTCCTCCTCGCTCTTCTTCAATGTTCTAAGACTGCAAAACTAGGGTCGATTAACTATTTTCTAAAAGCTTTATTTTTTATTACTTTGGGGATAATTTGGATGGGGCTCTCATCCTCCTTTTATAATTGTGGAAGGAGTAAAGTCCTAAGTAGGATAAAACTTAAAGAGTCTTAATATAATTAGGATTTAAGTATCTTTACGACTTGAAAAGTTATAATGCCATTAGAACTTAGAAGTCCTAACTTATTTAAGACTTGAAAAGTTCTAATATTATTAAAACTTATTTATGATTGGTGCATGGAAGTTCAACTCCTATTACGAGTTAGCGCTACTCTCTTCTCTTCTTGTGGTTTTATCTATTTAAGTGAGGGCTACCCTAATTCTAGTTTAACTAGGATTGGAATTGAGGTTAGTGGACTACTATGATAGGAACTTTGCTTGAACAAATCAATTGAGGGCTATTCAGATTGTTCATGATCAAGCACCATTCACCCTTCCTACTCATCGCCTCCTCTCCCCCCATCTTCCTTTCTTCTCAAAAATGACAAGGCCTCTTGGTGGGAGTAGGGAGCAGAGGCATCAAAGGTGACGACCAATGAAAGGTATGCAATGCCACATAGAGATAAGTAGGCCTTGCGACATGAACAAAGGGCAAAAACAACAAAGACAACAAACAAGAAAAAACGAGCTATGCCGCATAGTGTCGATGGGATGGAGGCAATGAGTGAGAAAGGATAAAGATATTTAGAGGATTACATAAAATAATGATATTATATAAGAAAAACAAATTTAGGAGAGACCTTTTGGAAAAAAAATAAAAAAAGAATATTTTTCTCAAAAAGTACTATATATATATATATATATGAGCAAAAACAAAATAAAAAAATTAGGGGAGACATTATTGTACATATCCTTAGCTAAAACGTTAATTTAAATAATATCCTTTAAACTCATCATGGCGCTAAAAATATTGGGAGTTTCGTTGATATTTTATGTTATATGTGGCATGCACGTGAATGCCATGCGACAAAAGTACGCATCTAATTAAACCTCTGTTCGGGGCATCCAACTCTACTTATTTAGATGTCATAATAACACCAACACATCAAATAGTGTATACACAGCACATTGGGTTTTTATTTATGAACCAACATTACTGCTCAAGAAACTATAAGAATCCTATTTTGTCAGAGAAGTACAAGATCATAATGGGTAGGGAAAAGGGTTTAATGTTTGCAAAGAGCACTAAATTCACTTTAACTTCCAAAAGAGAAAAAAAAAAAAAAAAAAAAAAAAAGGCGCGGTGCAAACTCATCAATGAGCTACATTGCATCAATGTATCATCATTATCATCAAATTTCTCATGTGGAGGGTGACTACGCCAATTTATCAAGTTTGGCATCAGCTGGAAGGAAGGGAGAAGAAATGGAAATGCAAGTAATGCTACTTTTTTTTTTCCTCCTTTATAGGAGAGCAAAATTTGCATGGCTCTTGTGATGTTCCATGGCTCTAATGGAGCATATTCCCTGGTCATATAGGAAGCCAAGATTTAAATTGGCCTGATGAACATAACTTATTTTTATTTTACTTGAGAATACAAGCATGCTGTTGCTGGACATATTACCAACCGATGGCAAGCACTTGCAGTGGACTAAGGCAGTGACCTAAATTAGACACTACTATGATGCCAAAATAACTCAAATCACCTGAACGTAGAACTTTGTGCTATTTATTGCATTATGTCATGTGCAATAAAAGGTCCAAGAGTAGAGCTGTCTACAATCTAAATGGTGATCATTTCATAATGCAAAAGGAAAATTCTCTTGCCTATTCCGAGCAAGCTTTTGCAACAGAGGGATGATGCTGTTATGCAGGCTGCCCAAAGAGAATGCATGGGAGTGAAAGAGATAAATCTCAGGAGCCAAGTTCATGAGAGGACAATATATCTAGTCATCATGTAAACAAGGGTAGAAATGCTGCTACAGAAAGATTAGTGAAGAATAAGAAATGCAACTTGAAACTCACATTGGAGAAGGGTGTTCCAGCAATCCTTTTTTTTTTTCTTCTTTTGCAAAGGATGAGTGGCGAAGAGCTGTTCCAGCAATCTTCCTTTTTTCTTTTTGAAGGATAAATGACAAACGTGAGATTCAAGCCCAAAATCTGCAATATACTCTTTCAGCAATCTTGCTATTGGATATCAGATTCAATGTTTGACACAGATGGAACATTTGGGACAGATCAGCATAAAAGTTGAAGCATGTACAACCCTCTGTACAAAGAGATTATCAGTTGCAAATTTCATTGTTACATTCCACATTGACTCCATCTATCATCTCCGATCTATATTTTGGCCTTCAATAAATCTTTCATCCATAATCATGTGCCATGTCTAAGGGTCAATTAGATACGAATGCCTGCATGCACAAAATAACATGCTTAGAAAAGTGGGATTCTAGTAAAATCATTTACAAATGGGGCCAGCCATTTCTTTATGATATGATTTTTTTTTGCTTTGAAAATGTAGAGAATTGCCTGACAAAATTATTGCAGCTCACTCTGTTTTTCATTGTAAAAACAGAGTGATGTCCTACAAGTCAGAAAACATAGTGTAAAATAAGTCAAACATAGTGTAAAACTGATGTCCTACAAGTCAGAAAATTGATATATTTGACATGTTTAAAGATTGAACATCTAAAAAATGAGTTCTGTAGAAACACAAGCTACATCCCCAATCACAAGTGTGTCCATGTATGCATTTAGCCAATCAAAGAAGACCATGTAGATGCTTACAAAATGCTTTCTTCTTGACTCTTATATGAATGCCTATATACCTGATCTCTTGAAATTTTATTGGGGATGTAACTTGTGTTTCTATAGAACTCATTTTTTAGATGTTCAATCTTATTTGCCTATGTATCAAGTAATACTAATTAATCTGAACTGATTCAGTATAGGGATGTTCTTTTGTTGTTTTCACAATTTAGGAGGCTAGACTCTTTGGCTCTGCTAAGTACATGCCATGGCACACTCAAAATTTTGGCCTTCGATGGATATTTTCACTTATTTTAGTAGGTGTCTGTATAATCATTTACCAGGATGAACTATTTATTTGTATATAACAAAGAGAAGGGGCTTAATCAAGTACCGAGAAGATGTTGCAATGCCCAGGATCAGCGATGTGAGCCATTAAATTGTCTAGCGGACCCTCTTTAGTGTAAATGGCTTGGAACCAAAATCCCATGAAAGCAAGCATTGCTAATCTGCCATTCTTAATCTCCTTAGTCCTCAGTACCATCACCGGCTCCGGTGACCCGCGACCCCACATCATAAAATCAAACCACAGTCCACCAGGATAGCCTACATCAGGCTTGGGATTTTTGCGGTTTGGGAACTTGGGCTCGATATCGACACACCCAGGATTCAGGTAGTCCGCCCACCTTCTTCCCTCAACCCATCCCATCAGAGCCATTTGAACTACAAATAATGTCAAAGGATCCGCAAAGTACTGCTGAGCCCCAGCATCATACCATGAGAAGTTCTCGATAAATCCAAGCTTCTCTAGGCATTCGGGGATAAGAATGCCGGCGACAGCAAGCATCGCCCATCTACTGTGCATTAGTTCGGCCTGAGCGAACCACCGAAGTAGCTCAGGGTCAGATCCTGTAATATCCACAGCAATCAAAGGATCAGAAATTGCAAGTGTTGGTCCTGTTCTTCTCATTTTTGTTCTTTGAGGCATTTCATCATACAAAAGGAGCACCCTAAAATGCGACAAGCAAACAACACATCATCATGATGATTTTGCCAAATTCTTACCTAGCCCAAGAGGATCAAACCCAAAGTCTCCAGGAAGACTACATGACCACGCAGATAAACATTAGTAACCTAAATTTTGTGAGACCAGATAAAGCTAACTTGGAAAAAGATGGAGGACCAGCTCACCTGCCATCCAGCCACTCAGGAGGTGAGCTCCCAGGAAACCATAGAGGTCTATCTGGAGGCAGTGGCTGGCACACACTGGACACTCCTTTAGTTGCATGTAAGCGAGTAGGTGACCTTGAACAAGCCCTAGTGTTCCCTGGGACGGGCTTGGAAGCCTGCACTCTGCCATCCATCATCATGTGATAGCAAGCATACTTAGAATGTGGCAACAAACAGCTTGCAGAACTTAATGAGAAGGAAGCAGAGGAGAGAAGGATGCAAGCCTGCTACAGACCTGAGATGGGGACTGCAGAGTGCGGAGGAAGCAATTGCCAGTGCCATGGATGAGTGACCACCTCCACTTTTCCATGAGGAGCTGACCATTATCTACTGGGGTGTGGATATGGGAGGACTTAGCTTCCATGCATCAATAACCAATGAGAGGCCAACATGTGTTTGGAAGGTGATGATGAGAGATAGGAAGGAATTAGGGTTCTTATTTTCCTTAAATCCAATCAAATTCTACTGTAGAGAAAGTTGGTTCACTACAAGCTGTTGATATCTTTTTTTTTTTTTCTTTTTTCTTCTATTTTTAATTGGTTGAAATAATTGCAGTAAATTAGTAACAAATTTGGATTATTTATAAAATCTATAATGAAAAATTGAATTCCATCTGGACCACTTAGTACTAACTCACTTCATATTGAGGAACTTTATTTTTTTAATATTTCAAGTGGAAATCCAAATTTCATTTCTCTTCAATTTTGTGTTTAAATTGGATCATTGTGCTTATTTGCAAACATATATAAATTTAATGGATGGAAGAGACTTAAATCATTTTAGATTCATGTTCTTCTATTGCAAAAGTATGTTTGTCCTAGTGATTGTTGACAACATCATCATGTGATATCATAAATCTATTATAAGAAGATTTTACTATTAATAAGTCAGTTTGAAAAGCTAAGATGGAAAATAAGTGTTTTATTAATGATCTATATTCTAATTTTGTTCCTGCTCATGGGGCTTGATTTGGGATCGACGCACCAACGTCAACCTATGGATTCGGCACGCCCCACTAGCTGGGGCTCAATCAAGATGTGGTCGAATTTAACTGCATATAATATTTGGGTTCAATTAGGGTGCACGACTTGGGTTCAATCAGGATGAGGTTTGATTCAAGTCAAGATTGAGTCAACTAGATTTAAGTTAATCCAGTCAAATTGCACTGATTTGGCTAGGTGACTGGCCTGTTGTGTCAACAGTCATGCTGATGTGGCAGGGGTCAATGTTAACGTGGCAACAAACAACACTGAAATGACAAATTCCATATGAGCTATAGTGTAACCAACTGCGTCATAACGGACGTAACACAACACAACGCTGTCGAGGTTCTGGTCAGCGTTGACGTTTAACTGGTCAACGCTGACTTGTCTTGGTCAACATTGATAAGGCAGTGATGATAATGGTAGATTTGATGTAGACTGCAGCGCAGTCTGTTGTATCAATGGTTACTGCTGACTTGATACAACCTGGTGGTGACGTGACAATGGTCAACGCTGACATGGCGTATTAGATACATGGATGGAAGAGACTTAAATCATATTATATTCATGTTCTTCTATTGCCAAAGTCTTCATTTTTCTAATAGCGTCCCTCATTTTTAAGATGCATAAAGGGACAAATTTTTAAAATAACAAAAATATCCTTATTAACAATTGATAATTTTATTTTTTAAAATTCTTGCCGATACCCAACTAGACCAAATTGGTCTAATTAGTTCAGTGTTAAACCGAACTAGTTTATAATATTTATCAATGAGATTACGGTATTTTTGGTTCAATTGAACTGATTTTAATGTCTTTTTATTATTAAACTATACATATAGGATTCCATGTCATGAAACACCACAATCTCACCTTAATTAATTTAAATTCCCATGAATATTAATCATCTTTCTTATTTTATACCTTAAGGCTTCGATAAATGATCTTTTTGAGAGTCATTTGGGATTAGAGTTAGGAATATTTTGATGTATTTCAAAATAAAGAATAATTTATCATCATTTCTTTTACCTAAATTAGGTCCACAAATTTTAAGAAATCTTATAATATTTATTTTTATTTTCTGAGAAATATAATAAAAAATATATAGTGCTTCTCAATGAACTTATAATGTTTTTTTTACCACCAAACCAAAACATTATAACTCTATTTAAAAATATTATAGTTGATTTTTAATTAATTAAAATTCTCACTAACCATAGCTATCCATCTTACTACAGGTTTTGAGGTATTATAAAATAATTTATTTGAGAATTTTGAATTGTAAGGTTCTTGACATAATTCAAAATAGTATGACAAAAATTCTGATTTTTCTTTTATCTTAAATTTAGGTTTCTTTTTTTAAAAAAAAAAATCTAATAATACTTGTAACAATTCATTGTGAATGAATGATAATAATAAAAAAAAAATTATTCAGCAACCAAAAGAAACTATAATTGATCCAATCTACTGGACTAATTTAGCTAAATTGTGGCTCACCCCAAATTGGATTTTGACCAAAACTGTTTCTTCTTCTTAAAATGAAGGTAATTTGTTCTTTTTATAAAGGGAAGAGACTCTTCTTGAGATAGAAATTAGGATCCAAAACTTGGGACTTTAATTGCTCAAATTAGATTAATGATTCTCCCTTTAGCCAATATAGGAAATCTTGCTGGTTAGCAATAAAGCGGTGGCAATCTAACTAATCCCCTCTCCCGTGGTCTTGCTAATGGTTTACCGGCAGATTCCAACTGTTGGATCAAGATCGTACGGCTGCAAAGAGGTTCACACACTTTAAATACTCGTCTTCCTTGCTTTCGATAGTACTCGCCTCCGGTTTCCCTTCGACTTCCCTCCACCTCCCGCCCGTCTTATGACTTCCGATCCCTTTCTTCCATGGCCAAAACCCTAGCTTTCTGCCAATTGATGTCCGTTCATCTCTTCTCGTGGAACAGAGTGGACGATCCGATCGATTCGTAGGGCTTTGTTGAAGAATTGATTGGGATCAGATCATGGTGGAGATCTTTTCCTCCCGGTGGAGATTGCCGTTGCAGCATCACCCGCGATGGCTGGTGGGACTGCTCACCACCCACAGGACGCTGGTTTTGGTGCTCTGGATCGTGGGATTCGCACTGGTGTTCGGGTGGCAACTGAGCTCGATGGACGGCGTCGCGTTCTTCCGGAGGGGGCCGGTGGCGCGGCCGGTCCCCAGGCTGCGGCCTGTGGCGTACAATTTGACGGATTTCGGCGGCGTTGGGGACGGGAAGACGCTCAACACCGAGGCGTTTGAGCGCGCGGTGGAGGCGATTTCGACGCTTGGGGCCAGGGGGGGCGGGCAGCTCAACGTGCCGCCCGGGTTCTGGCTCACGGCACCCTTCAATCTCACCAGTCACATGACTCTCTTCCTCGCGGAGGGCGCAGTGATTCTGGGAATAGAGGTAAATATTCTAGTTTTTCTCTTTATTTATCTGTCATAAATTACTTGTGAGTTGTGGACTGATCGAGTGAAAAGGTATAACAGTGAAGATATTTAGGAAGGGTTGATGAACACTAGCCTTAATTTCTAGATCCACATGGTACCTTGCAACTTCTTGTTTATGCAGAATTTGGTATGTAGGTCATCATCAACAAACAGGGTGTTCATTTAATTAGAATTCATGTTCTCCTTCTCAGTTTTACATACATCTTCTTTAATGTTCTAGTGATGAACCAAACCTGCTAGCAGCCATTTTGTGCATCATCCTCAGTTTAAGCACAATATCCAATTATATATAATAGTCACATGATTATTCACTTTTGTCAATTACTCGAGCTTTTTCTTAATCAGGATGAGAGTTATTGGCAACTGATGCCTCCTTTGCCATCATATGGATATGGGCGGGAGCACAAAGGGCCTCGATATGGAAGCCTCATACATGGTCAAAATCTGAAGGATATTGTTATAACTGGTCAGCACATTTACTTTTATTGTGGCACTTCATATTTCTCTTCGTATGTTTTTTTCATAAAGTGAATCCTTTTCTGAGGGAAGACTGAATTAGAAGCTAAAGTCACTGGAAATTGTGACCTAAATCAATTTATTAATCACATAAGGAAGACTAAATTAGAAGGTGTTTTCTTGTTTTCTCATAAACTATATGGACCTCTGCAGATACCCGTTGCATCTTACAGATGTGTACCTAAACTATCACAAAGAATGAACAACTTAGTTAATATACCACAAATGCCAAGCTTTTTTCTTCTTTTTTTTTTGGTGAAAGGCCATTAAGTATTAGTGATGCATAGTTAATAAGTTTACAATTATAGAAGCATCAAGTATTTCTCAGAGTTGACCACCAAAACTCATGAAGTCTGGATTTGAAGACACTTAGTCAAAGAGACTTTAAGTCAGTGGTCTTCATTTTCAAGAACTTATTCCAAGACATGCTCTAAGGAAGATTCTTCTTAATGGTCCATTGAAAATCAGATATCCTAGTTGTATTTTCTAAAATTTTGTCACCTCATCATCTCTGTTCAGCTTAGTTAGAAACATTGCTCCAAAAATTAGTATGGTTTCATAGAAACCTCTCAAGGCCAAGTTTCAGTTTTGTTCTTTTCCCTCACATGCACATCAATGAGCTCCTAGCTGTTTATCACCTGGAATAGCATGGTAATAGAAGGACAAGGTCACACAACCTAACAATCAGTGATTCACCAGCATTAAGGGGAACGTTTTGCAAGAAGTTAAACTTCTTCGGTCATTATTCTTTCTTGCAGCATTTATGAACTTTTGTCCTTTATGAATACATGGGAAAACATGATGCTTTATTTCAATCATTCACCAAAACATATGTAGAAAGGTTTATATTAAAAGCTTTTCTGTTTCTTATTAGTATATATATATCTTCGGTGGTGTTGTCAAACAACTTTTGAACAAGTGTAAGCAGTGAGTGGATTGATTTCTAGAATTGGTGTGTCTCTATGTTGTTGCAGATGTATGATCTTATAGTCATAATTTTTTAGAACCTCATATTAACTAAATGCCTGATAGTTTTTTATGATTTCATGGCTGATGAACCACTTGAAAATGATGCTTTTGTGATTGAGGTATTGTCGATAAGCATTGTGGAAGCACCTTGCTTGCTTAAAGGCATTTCTTATGTATGAAACAGGACATAATGGTACAATAAATGGTCAAGGTCAAGTGTGGTGGACGAAATACAAGAAAAGAATTCTCAACTACACGAGAGGACCTCTTGTGCAGCTCATGTGGTCCAAGGATATAGTCATCTCTAACATAACTCTGCGTGACTCCCCTTTTTGGACACTGCATCCCTATGACTGCAAGAATGTAACCATCTCGCATGTTACCATCTTGGCTCCTGTTTCCGGAGCTCCAAACACAGATGGTATTGACCCAGGTAAGCATGCTTCCATGGGCATAATTTTGTTATAAGTATTGATGAGTACGTTGTGGACTTTAGAAAAATTAATCATTAGATATCTTTCTTCTGTTTTACTGAACCATCTTATTTAATAAGTTTTTTTTTCAGATCTCTTACTGATAATTTGTAAATCGAGTACTTGAATCTTTTTGTTATTAACCACTCACGACCACTCTTTCTTCGTAATGCTTATAGAAACAATGACACATATTTGCTCCTGTTATTTATTCTCAACCAAAAATCAATTAAATAACTCAATCCGATTCATAATAACCAGATCTAATTTGCAGTTTGTGTGAATTCAATAATAGTCTTGTTCATTAACCACTATTGTTCTAAGTCTGACAGCTCTTGCTCTTTGCAGATTCTTGCGAGGATGTGTTGATAGAGAACTGTTACATATGTGTCGGTGATGATGCAGTGGCCATAAAGAGTGGCTGGGACCAGTATGGCATAGCATATGGGCGTCCATCTGCTAACATCACACTCCGTAATCTCACTGTTCAATCTGTGGTGAGGTAAGATTTCCTTGGCTATTAACATGATGGGTAGGTGCAATTATATCCTTACAAATTGACAAAGTTACATATTGATCCCCCAAAAAAGTTGTAGATACATTGTGTATTCTTGCAAAATATATTTCTTCAAAGACATGCTTGCCATCAGTTATCAATTTTCATTAGGTTAAGTAGTGACTGAAGTACACTGGTTATAAGGAATCTTGACTAACGTTTACCCTCCTAACTGTGACAAAGGTGATGTTGAGATAAAGACTCCATTGTTCAAGATTTTTGGTTTATCTCTCAACATTTATAAACAACTATTTCTAAATTTCCCAATCCAGCCTGACTGTACCAGGTGACATTTATGATCTCTTACACCTGTACATTCCGAGCATCCTGTATCTCCTGATGCAATTGTTGGAAGACAATTTAACTACAAATATTTTGGACTTGTCCAGATTAACCCTTTAACCTGAGCTACCCTCTAACTTAAAATTTGTTTTCAATCTGTTGACACTAATTAATAGTAGCTCCAGGGAAGATTGCTGTCATCAGCAGACAAGTAATGGAAGGAGGTCTCCTGCAGCTCTAAGATAATCCTGTGTGTGTTTTTTTTTTTTTCTGATTTGAACAGAAAATCACTGGACAAAAAACAAGAACAAATAAGGGGATAAGCACCTCTGAGTTTTTGAGCGTAAGACAAGGTGAACCCTTTGTTAGGATAAGGTCCAGAGACTTAATTTTAGGTTTCAATACTGTGGTTAGACTTAATTTTATGTGAAAGGTTGGCTTATTTTTATATAGGTTTCTCGTCCTAAATTGAGGTTCTAACTTTATTAACAGTCTGCAGGTAAAGGAAGAAATTAGTGGGATTATTTCTGCTCAGCTTAATTGTCTACTGTTTTAAGCTTTTCTATCATTCTCATATTTTCATTGGACCTATATTTGTTGATCACAGTGCCGGCATATCCATAGGCAGTGAGATGTCTGGTGGAGTTTCAAATATCACAGTGGAAAACCTTATTGTTTGGGAGTCAAGACGAGGCATCAGAATAAAGACAGCCCCAGGGAGAGGTGGTTATGTACGCAACATCTTCTATCGAAATGTGACCCTTGATAATGTTCGTGTTGGAATTGTGATAAAGACAGATTACAATGAGCATCCTGACGAAGGCTTTGACCCTGCAGCTGTGCCCATAATCAAGAACATAACTTATAGTGGAATCCATGGCCAGGGTGTTCGTGTTCCAGTTCGGATCGACGGCAGTGAAGAGATCCCTGTCAAGGATGTAAGCTTTCAGGATATGTCTGTTGGTTTAAGCTACAAGAAGAAGCATATCTTCCAGTGCTCCTTTGTGGAGGGTCGTGTAATAGGGTCTATTTTCCCTGCACCATGTGAGAACCTTGACCTATATGATGAGCAAGGTAGACTGGTAAAGCGATCGTTGTCACAGAACAACACAGACATAGATTACGACATTTAATTTTTGTTTTTAGGTTAATGGTAACATTGGTTACTACATTGTGGCAAACACTCTTTCAAGCACATATATTGAGCTGTTCACACCCTGGCTTGTAAATATAGAGGATTGTTTAGTGTTCATTTTGTATGGATATGAAATTTTCAGCTCTTGGAATGATCATTGCTCTGTCATCTTGTACTAGTTTGCTTTGCCTTTCATCTTCTCTACTCTTAAATGATTAGGTAAATAAGAATCTCCTTGCAAAAGAGATTTATTTATTTTTTCGATGTATTGCTTCAGTTTCTTATTACCTTTATAAATATTCTATCAGCGAGAAGAAGCAAGATGCTTTTTCTTTTAGTTTTCTTTTTCTTGTTCTCTAAGATAAAGATTCTAGAATGTTTAATATTTTCTTTTATGACAGAAAAATCTTTAACACTCTGTATCATATATTGGTTATATATATATATATATATATATATATATATATATATATATATATATATATATATATATATATATATATATCGTTTTAATTATGGAATAAATAAAATAAATCAAAAAATAATTTTTTGTTTAAGAATAAAATCTTACTGGAATGAATTGAGATGATAATTTATAAATACATAATTATTTTAAATATATCAATTATTTTTTATTTTTCGATCATCAGAAGGAACAAGAGAAATAATATATCTCTTGGAAGGATTCAAACGCAGATGAAGTTGTGACCATCTCTCTTTCAGAGAAGGAATTTTGGAAAACACCCATCAAATCCAACACCTCCTCATTTGACAGGTTAAAGATGAAAAAGATTATATATATATATATATATATATATATATATATATATATATATATATATATATAAAGCGGAGCTCAACTCGGGCATTGGGTCGAACCCAACCAATTCGCCGTTCGCGGTCTTCGAGCCAACTTTACGGACTAAGTTTTCCCCTTCCATTGGTCGGAAACATTGCTTGTGCCGATTGCCGAACACTAAGGAATGGGTTCACCGAAGAAGAAAGCGTCGGAGGTCGCAGCTCTGTTGAATCTACAGCCTCACCCCGACGGTGGCTTCTACTTGGAGACCTTCAGGGACTCCTCCATCACACTCTCCAAATCTCAGCTCCCACCCCAATGTAAGCACTTACCGTTCTTCACCAGGTTCCTTGGATCATAATCTCTTCGCTCCATTAATATTTATGGATTAGTGAGACGTCACACGAGTGCTGGAATCAACAGAAGCAACTGAATTCTTTGGGAAGCTTGTTGAGGGTTTTGATTATGGGTTTAGGTTTAGAATCGGAGCATATTAGGGTGAAATAGGATGCGATTTGACAAGTTGAAGACGGATGCTCATGTAGCAGAAATGACATTACCTGTGTTTGTATGTAGACCTATCAGATGATTTATTCCAAGAGGACTGTTTTGGTTACATGTAACAACGGCGAAGGAAAATAAGATCAAAGGAAATTATTAGTTCCTATGTCCAAGGGAGTTTTTTCTTTTTTTCGTATACACCTGGCACAGATCTTCCTATCCATCTTACCTCCTCAAATATTTGGCTTGATCTCATGTATTAAGGGGAAAAATGAGAAACAAGATCAAGAAAGCCCTTTGTTTTATCCTTACTTCTCGCACAGATCTTTCTGTCCTTGGATTGACCTTGCCAGTTATTTTCATCTTGCTTCCTTGGTTGATAAATGATAGTGAAGCCACATACAATATAATATCATCTTTTCTTATGGATGTCTTTGTAAATTTATAGTTTTTTACATCATCGACCTTAAAAGAAAATATTTAGTTTTCCCAAAAAAGATTCTCTGATTCATTTTGCTGCATATTTACTGCTAGACACCATGATTATCATTTCGGAACTCAAGTAACCCTTTTTCTGAGACTTTCTTTCCTTCCATAATTTCTTGATGTGTTCATCATAATTTTCTAAAAGTATATGCAGCCCCATAAGTAGACATGGTCATATGATCGCCTTGTTGAAGGAGACCTGAAAACAAAATATTTAGTTTTCCCAAAAAAGATTCTCTGATTCATTTTGCTGCATATGTTACTGCTAGACACCATGATTATCATTTTGGAACTAACGTAACCCTTTTCTGAGACTTTCTGTCCTTCCATAATTCCTTGATGTGTTCATCATAATTTTCTAAAACTATATGAAGCCACATAAGTAGACATAGTCATATAATCGCCTTGTTGAAGACCATATGGACTCCCAGTATCATTGCATATATAGAGTATTTGGCCACATATAAGATCCACATTAGCATGAAAATATCAACATCCTTGTTTTTGGAGAATTTGGTTGTGAATTTCTTTCATAATTCCTTTTGAAACATATTTATTTAAGATGAATCATGTATCAACTCTGGAATTTGACAGACCAGGCACTTGTGACCACTTATAGTGTGACTAGTGATGAATTTTATAAGACCAAACTTCAAGTTATTAGTTTTCGGGAGAAATATTGCTGATTATGATTTTAGTTGTTCTAGTTTCCTGTTTGTCTACTGCTGCTAATTGAAATCTGATCAGACAACGTGGATCGTGCTGTGAGCTCAGCTATCTACTTCTTGCTTCCATCAGGGAATGTTGCTCATCTCCATCGTATCCCTTGTGCCGAGACCTGGCACTTCTACATGGGAGAACCTCTCACGGTACATCAGCTTCCTTATTTTGACTTGTTTGCTAAAATGCACCGTTCATATGAAACTAAATATGTTCTCCCTTTGTGAATTGGTCATGAACCAGGTGTTTGAACTACTAGATGATGGCCAGGTAAAGTTGACCATCATAGGTCGAGACCTGGAAGCGGGTCATTGCCCCCAGTATACAGTGCCACCAAATGTGTGGTTTGGTGCTTTCCTTACCTTGGATGTTGAGTCCTCTCCTGATGATGGCAGTGTTCTTGTCAAAACCAGCAGCCGGGATCCTGAGCTGCACTATTCTCTGGTTGGTGTGACTTGTGCCCCAGCGTTTCAATTCGACGACAATGAATTAGCCACACTTGATGAGCTCAAGCCTCACTATCCGAAAGCTGAGCCTTTCCTGAACTACCTCATAACTTCCAAATAGAAAACAGATCCTTGTGCTTTGCCCTCTGTCCAAGGGAATTCTTCTCCACTTTCTAAGTGGAGGTTGGGTGTTCTCTCATGGTAGAGGTTATCTGTGATATTATTCTGCTTTTCATAAACAAAAACTCTTTATGATATGTTTGTCCAATCATTGTGCTTTATGTTTTAGTGGTTGGAAGTATTAAACGCATGCTTAGATATATTCCCCCCCCCTCTCAAAGTTCCAAAGGTATTATATTAAGATGTGAATCAATCAGACAATTAGTTGAACGGTATCATGAGAAGAATGTGGCATGACAAGGGTTAAAGCTAGTTAGATAGCATCTGTGGGAGTCAGTTTCCACATCTAAGTGGTGCCAGATATGATGAAAACCCGAATGCTTCTTATATTTTTATATCCACATTTGAATTTTGCTATTTAAAATCTTCTACTTGAGTT
Organism: Musa acuminata AAA Group; assembly: GCF_036884655.1. NCBI lineage: Eukaryota > Viridiplantae > Streptophyta > Magnoliopsida > Zingiberales > Musaceae > Musa > Musa acuminata. The sequence goes on along the minus strand of NC_088335.1, from coordinate 13,545,288 downwards.
TATCTGAATATATCTCAAGGTTTTATAGTTTCCAATAACAAACTTAGAAATTTGTTATTCAATTGCCTTTTATATTATAAGATATTCTCATATTCTCATCTGTCTCTTATTCTTCTCTATATTATCCCTATCCAAAAAGAAAGTTCAACTGATAGATCTAAATTAATTTTTTATTACATATGGATTTTTCAAAGCACTTGTTTTTTTCTCATATATGCCTACTGTTCAATGTGGATTCGTATTTGTTCCATTCTCTGATCATTTTTGACATATATGGTTACAATTTCTGGAATTTGTATTTGTGTTTGTCTCTTATAGCTGACTGGTGCTTGAATGGCCTTATGGAGTATAGGCAGAACCTGTAAAGTATGTGAATGTGATTGCCATGTCTGCTTCTTTGTAATCTTTTCAAGTGTTATTACAATTGGATGAATGGGAATGTACATGGCCTAGGATTGGATCAAAACTCCTTTATATCACTGTATCAATGAGTGGGGCTCATGTTGGGCACCTTCTTATAGCACAGTGCATTGACAGTGAAGAACCCTACAAGTTATCAACTTTTGGACTCGCATGTCACCGATCGTCAGAGATCAGATGCCATGATTGAGAAGACATTGTGATATTGTGCCATGTGGGATCACATGTTCAACGTCAATGGTCCCATTAAGGTTCCCTGTGGTATGCATCTATGTTCCTCTCCTATCGTTTGTTTATCTTTTCGCCATACTGGTCACCATACTGTGCACGTCTGTTGATTGTTCAGATAAATTTGTGATGAGCGATAACATGTTGAACTATGCATGTTTGAAGCAATGAATATGATTTGTCATGTCACTGACAATTCTTTATTTGACTTAGAAATTTGTAGGCTGAGGAGATGACGAAGTCTATGTCGGCATTTCCCCATGAATCATTGCACTCGGTCCTACTATGTTCGGAACTGCCATCAAACCCTTGGAAAATCTTCAAATATTTGATGAAAGGTCGAACACTCAACTTGCTAAATTTTAGCTTCGTCTACTCTGTGATAAAAAAATCTCCCATGAATAATTGTTCTTGGCCCTATTATGCTCAGCCAAGTTTTATTATCCGTTTTGATACCTTAGGACAAGTGATAGAAATATTTAGTGGTTTTTTCCAAATCAATCTGTTCTTTATGAGTTAGCAGATATTTCTGTGAAGCTTGAGAATTCAACCTTTTAGATTCAGGAGGTGGTGAAACTAAATTAGCCATAGTTTGCATGATCTGAAGCACTTGATGTTTCGTATTACTTGGGCTATATGCCTACCACCTCCATCAGATCTGGATCAGCAGTATTTCATGTTTGGAAGTACAATCGAGTTGATACCAAGTTCATGTGCCCATCAAACTTCATTATCTCAATGTGTGACCCCATAAATTTGTGTTGTAGCTTGCAGCTGGAGATGTGCAAGCCCCCAAAAGAAATATCTTCTTTCATTGATTGCATCTTTATTCATCAGAAAACATTGCATGGAACACGTGAATCCTGTGGATGCCGACATCGCAAGGAAGCCGCAAGGAAGGAACCCAAGGAAGCCGCGAGGAAGGCCACCAAGAGCCCAACGAAGAACACTTCTACTCTTTTCTTTAGTTTAATCCCCTCCTCCATGACTTGACATTATTCTTTGGAGCCAAAAAAAAGTCCATAAAGAAAAAGGATGTCCCCACAGCCCGAAGATTGTTTTCTGTATTCTCTTTTCTTAGGGAAATCCTTCTTTTGAGAGTTTGCACATATGATTGCTCCTTGTAGTTGTAACAAAGGCAGAGTAAACGGAAAATAAATCAGTAAAAACAGTGGGTTTCATCTCACCTTCTTGTGTGCAATGGAAGGTTTTCGACGTCGGTGTCACCACCAATGCATATTTTATATCTGTGTACACGACTTTGTCTACAGAGAGAGAGAGAGAGAGAGAGAGAGAGAGAGAGAGATTTGTCCTGTTGTTCTTTCTTATCCTTCGTTCTTTGCCAAATTGTTGAAAAGAACCACGTGCCTTCTTAACTCTTCCTCACCCGCTCTTCCTCTCCCACCAAACAAGAGCCAGAGTACAAGGCACTACAACACAGAAGCAGAGACGGATGCGGAAGAACAGGTACTCTTGGGTGTCTCATACATACATACATATATAAACAACACACAATTTTAGAGGAACATATATAAACAACACAAACAATATTAGAGGAGTAGTAGGGGAGAGAGAGAGAGAGAGAGAGAGAGAAGAGAGAGATGGCAGAGAAGATGGGAAAAAGAGGTGCGAAGGCCGGGGAGAAGTCCCAGTTCTCAATCACCTGCAGCCTCTTGAATCAGTACTTGAAGAAGAAGGGCAGCTTGGGTACCATTGGCCTTGACATGTCCCCATGGCCTCTTGGCCACCAACTTACAGGTGACATCTCTTCTCCTTCTCCCCCTCTTCTTCTTGTGACTCGAAATTGACATCTCTATATTTCTTTTGTGTAGAGAAGCACCGGGCTCCCACCACCTTGAGTTTGCTACCTGGAGTTAGTGTGTTCGCTGAAGACCATACCGACCATGGCGCAGACCAACATGCTCCAAAACCTGCTGTTCCTCCGGTCACGGAGGAATCTGCAAGCAACAAGTACGACAACTTCAGGCCATTTACTTCAGTTATTAGCTTTACATCTCAGGCAGTTGACTACGTTATTGTTGCGACTGCTTTAGGGAGATGGAGAAGGCCCAGCTGACGATCTTTTACGGCGGAAAGGTGCTTGTTTTCGATCATTTCCCAGAAGACAAGGCCAAAGATCTGGAACAGATGGCAGGCAAAGAGACCTGCACTGCAGCTCCAAATCTCGTGCTCTTCTCGTCGACCTCCGGTAGTCAGCTACCGGCGCTGCACGGCCTGCCAAAGCCCGCCCAGGGTAATGCTTCTCGTGATCTTGTTCCCTTCATCGTTTCCAGCAGTTGATGCAGTGTCAACACTGCAGGCTGCTTGATGTGGTTGTGTGCTCGATCTTTCTTTTGTTGGAAGCAGATATGCCCATAGCCAGAAGGAACTCTCTTCATCGGTTCCTGGAGAAGAGGAAGGATCGGTGAGCAGTCGTCCCTCATCAATCTTCTGCTTCATCAGCTGTGTACTGCATGCACTCGAAAGCTTACGTGTTCTTCGTTCTCAGGATCAACACCGAGGCACCATATCAAGTCCATGGAGTCCTCCCAGCATTGCCGGATGTGGCGAAGCAAGGAGGAAGCCGTTCCTGGCTCGGCTTGGGGCGACGAGCTCCGAAGCAAGAACACAGTTCTGAGAGCAGCAGATAGCTCGAGAAGCAACAGGAGGGCCAGGAAGATATTGTTCGAGGAAGAAAATTTATCTGTTATTTTGCAGGGATTAAACATGTCTTTAAGGTTCATTGATGCTAATTTAATATTGGTTGTGCATTGCAAGCTTATTATTGTTCATGTATTGTACTACATATATATATATATATATATATATATTTCTAAAGGGTAAGTAGTGAAGCCAAGTATTTTTGTCTCCAAGTCTTTACCAACTAAAATTTCCAGTTGACAACAGTTAGTAAGGGTCTATCTTCTTCCCAGATCAAATGAATTCGCTTATAATATTTTCACACATAGCAACCTATTCAATATCATACTTTTGATCCTAACCAGTTTCTTAATATCCTTAGGTGGCTTCATCCATACATTTACATTTAGTGAATGAATAATGGAGATCAAAATTGGCGATCATAATTCTTATTGGATAATTAATTAAAAAGGACGATTCCAGCACATGAGACTCGTGTCGATATCAAATGTGCAAGCCATCAAAGCGAAATATATTTGGTCGTCCTTTATATTAATTATAATTTAATGTTTATCTAACAATTCAAATGCATGATCCACGAGATGGCAATAAACATGGCTGTGTTTTATCTTCTTAATCGTTCTTTCATTTTCTTTAATCATCAGCTACTTTGTTGGAGATCAACCACCAAAGAAAGGACCAAATTATGGTAAGTCAATGACATGACTCTTTTAAGAATTTTATGGATCCGCCCGCAAGGCTGCTAAAAATCATTAAGTAATGTGGGGAATATTTTAGTAGATGCATTGAAAGTAGTAAGCCTTCCATGGAGTTGCAAGCAATGGGAAATGGTTTAAGAACCAACAAAAGAAGCTAAAAAGAAAAGGAGGCTTAATAAAATAAGGTTAATTACTGACTCGATTTCCCCTCTAATTCTCCATCCATCCATCCATCCATCCATCATCAACTCACACCCTAATCGTCCAATTTCAGACTAATCTTATCAATCACTTCAACTATCTCACTTAGATATAATAAAGAAGTTTATGTTCAACAATGAACGATAAAAATATATTCCATTTAGTTTAGATAAAAAATGTATAGGTTACATAGTGATCCAACGACGTTATTTATTTCAGCTTAGAAATATATATATATATAACGATAAAAATTTACTTAGTTTAATTAGGAGAAAAATACATTGAATAATGAACAGAAAAATAGAAGTTTACTTAGTTTAGTTTAGAAAAAGAAGAATACGTTGAACAACGAACGAGCAATAGAAGATTACACAGTTTACTTGAGAAGATTAAGAACGAAGCTTAGTTTCATTTAGAAGAAACATACATTCAACAACCAGGATATCAAGAGATGACACTCATTGAAAGAGAGAGAGTGAAAGAGAGAGATTTGTGAGCGACATAATTAAGTCCAGAGCACAGGAAAAGAAGGCATGCAGTGGTTGTGGATAGTAGTAGTGTGTGTGGACAAACAGGGAAGAAAAGCCATGGAAAGAGAGAGAGAGAGAGAGAGGTGACCTCCCTCATCTTCGTTTTCGTGTTCACTGACAGAGTATACCTGCCCCTGCACATGCCAGAGTGAAAGAGGTGACCTACCTCATCTTGGTCTTCGTGTTCACTGACACAGTGTACCTGCCGCGACACATGGCAGGAATTTTGGGGCTTTAGGACCATGGAACGGGTAAGATGTTGCCAGCATTAGGTATCTAAAATAGTAAAGCCATTAATGGCCATTGACAATACCTCTGTTGGCTGATTAAACTTGTCCGAGATGATATATTTTAAAAATTAATTATTTAGTAAAATATAATCATATAATACCTTTTTCGATCCTTTAACTATGATCCTCGTAATACTATTATGACTTTTTTTATTAACAATAAATAATAATATGATCAATAGATAATCATTATAATGTAATGATAGCTAAATGTAATGATAACTTACTATAATGTAATGATAGCTAAAGGATCATATTATCACATGTTGGTCATATACGGAAAACATGTGATAGTCTGGATCAAACAATATAGGATGATACATGACCAAACGATTGATCGTCCATATCCCTTGATTGGCGTAGTCAGCTAATAAGAGTATTGGGTGCGATGGATATCATGCTATGCCTCAGTTTGAAATGTTGCACATCCCATTTTTGTGGTCGGTAATTCCATATCCAAAGTCACATATAAAAGGGAGGGACCTCTAATTACGTTGTCACACGATAACTCCATTCTCAGTATTAGCTAATTAGTCCACTAAACCCAAAGCTAACTTGATCTTTAGATGGACATTTATCAGGAACTCCCTCGATCTAGTTTTGTAGGTTTGACATTTCACAAATGGTAACTTGGACTAAGACTCACTTGAAACAGATTTTGGTTGGATATGAATAACCATCTTAGCTCAGACAAATTAGAATATGCACTACTAGATTGACGCCATAAGGAGGGCCACTAAAATATTTCAAGAAAATTTCATTGGACCATGTAGGCTAAACCTTAAAGAGCCAAATGGGCCAAATGGACCAGAGGATCCGAGCTCGATATTACCGAATGCTCCATTATTGAACCCTCACATCTCTATACTCCTAGAGTTGGTTCAACTTTGGCTCTTGGTCGGACTCACTCTCTCAACTTCTCAACTACTCGATCCACTACTCTTCTGTCAATTATTCCAAGAATTGATGACTAACCCACCACTTGCCCAACCTACAACTCCACTAGCTCAAATCATAACCATACTCGAAAAATCTTTCATAACTTGATTTAGTAAGTCTAATTCCTAGCAAGAGTGTTCTAATTTGTAGCTCCTTACCTGCTTGATGCAACTAGTCCAATCCACACAACAAGGGGTACAATCATGGATCTACCTCAAGAAAATAACTCTCTAAATCTCTGCTCTCGTAATCTGCTGAATAATCCTCCTCAAGAGGTAGAGGACTGAATGAATCGATCACTCAATCGATTAAACCACCCCCCTAGTGTGCAAGTCCAAAATTTAAGATGGACTAATGGCTAGAGGTCATAAAAAAGGAGATAAGATAGGAAAAGAAAAAATCAATAAGATAGGGAAAGCGAAGTCAATCTCTACTTAAGATCACCCTTCACCAAGAGTATTATAGAGGAACCAATCCCAATAGGGATTCAATACGACAACCCTAGAGCTATATGACAAGAGCTTTGACCTCACTAAGTATATAGTCACTTTTACCACTCATGTGACTTTGTTCGAGATGGCAGATTCTCTCATATGTAGTATTTTTCTGACAACTCTCAAACGGGAAGAAAGGAAATATATTGATTCTCTAAATCTCACATTAAAGCAAACTAATAGCAGGGTCACGACGGGGAAATGACAAGCCTTCAATATAAAAAAATCTAGGGGTGACATCACATACATAGCGGAAGAATAAAAAAAATAAAAAAATCATATTTCTCAAAAAGTGTTCGTCATTGTGTGAAGATTAGTGCGAAAAAACCTACTAAACTGAAAACCACGTATGAGATAGTTATGCTACCTAGGGAGATCATATATCCTTGAAATCATGTGTATCTATGAGAGAGGATGAAGGAGGTCAACTATCCTCATCTTTAGCGATGATCCACACGGTAGGAGTTGCGAGTATCTTCACACTTATCGGTTGAAAAAGAAAATGGGAGAGGAGAATAGGAGGTGGCAACTAAGAAGGCCCAACCTATGACCCTTGGTTCATTCCTATTTATAGAGGCCCCTTATCAACTTAACCTTAATAGATCCTGCCCTTTTAGGTATTGGATCTCCATCCAACTACCCAAACCTCTTAGATTAGTGGATCTCTATCCAATAAGAGATCCACTAATATCTCATTGGCTTTTATTAGATCTCATCTATAGGATTCAATAATTCAGGGTCTTATTGGATATCCAATAAGATAGGGGCTTCAGCGAATATCTCATATTCGAATCTCTACTCGTTGCAACACCTACCATATATGTGACCCTCTAGGCCTAATATTGAGCTGGCCGTGAGTCATACTTATTAGAACTCATTTTAGCTTAGTGAATTATTATCTCAATAATAATTCACTCGACTCATCCATTGCGGATGTACTAGGTCACTACATCGCAATCCCCAAACGATATAAGAGAATCCAATTCTTTGGACATATTTGTTCTTAGTTACTATGTACTTATAGTTCCTAATGTTGAGAAATCTGGGGTGACATCACATGCGCAATGGAAAAATAGAAAATAAAAATCTCAGAATTTTTGTAGAAAATAAGATTTCATCGTTGTGCAAAGATTGGTGTGCAAAAAACCCACAAAACTAAAAACTACGTGTATGAGAATTACCTATGGAGATTGTATATCCTTGAATTCCTACAGATCTGTGGGATTAGATAAATGAGTTCAAATGCAAGACGTTATTCAAATCGCTGCTCAAAACTCTTCCTCGCATGCACCACACAATCAAGAAAGGGCTGCCCATTCTTATTGTCCACACATCCTAAATAGGGGCTGTAGTATAAGGAGGAGAGGGAGAGAGAAGAATAGGAGGTGATAGCTTAAAAAAACCTAGCCCATGACCCTTTGGTTCCCTCCTATTTATAGAAGCATCATATTTGTTGAATCTTAGATTTTGATAATAAAACCAATTGATAATATTATGATCTAATCTACGTTTTGAGTGACGTAGGACTAGCTTCGATCAGGAGAGGCAAATTGATTATAGCAGGAAGAATAAGAAGTTGGGCCAGAATTAAACATGTCAGAAGATTAGATGTTAGACCGGAGGAATGATGGACGTGTCGGTAGAAGGCTTCGTATCATGAGTTCGGGCATCGGGCCAAGAAGATCGAACATTGCGCCAAGGAGATCAAATGTTACGAGAAGACAATATGTTGATTAGGCAATACGTTGAGGGAGAGGACAATGTGCCAAAGGGTCAGACAAAGCACCGGATGAACCAATGACATGTCGGACAAATTAATATTCTTGCTTGTAATAATTTGTCTAGATCGTAGTAGTTTTAGTTGTAATTGAGTTGGTTTAGAATGTAATTAGGCCAACCAAATTAGGGGCCAACTGGGCTTAAAGTGAGATTGTTTTGGGTCAAAAAAAAATGTCCATTTAGTGACCCAAAAGTTCGGTCAAGTGCTAGCACCGCCGGTCCAGCTGGTGACATCACTAGTGGTTTGAGTTTGAGGATCTAATCGGGATTGAATTTGGTTTAAAGAAGGCAAGATGTTTGAATCATCAAGTACAAATTTGGGATTAGATTTTGTTAATACAAATTCTGGTCCAAATGGATTCGGATCCAAATGGAGGTTCTTTCGGTGTCGTCGAATCGAAGGCATCCCAGTCGTCGAATCGAAGGCATCCCAACAAATGCTCCTCTCCTCTGATGAGCAAGTTAATTTTTGAGTTTGGGCTATTCAGTCTAATCGAATAGCTCTGATGAGAAGAAATGACCACACCTAGAGAACCCCTTTTATAGGTGAAAATATCATTGATAATTATTGGGGTGATTGCATATTGACTGGCTCAATCCAAACTTGGGCAATCACCGTGTTAACCTACTAATCACTCACATGTGGTTGATGTAATTTGGAGCGATTGACGAGACTATAAATTGTCATATGATGACAGGTTGACAACATATTACCATATGACAATGAGGCGTCAATCATGTCATTTACCACCTACCAGATTTGAATGCTAAAATAACTAATTAGATCGATATCTTATTGAGACCGATATCTATAAACTAATAAATATAAAAGCAAATCTCTCATGATCATATACGACTATTCTTGAAATGATCCTTGGTAGAGATGTCAGGCATGTAATGTAGATAGTGGAATTATGCATCCACCATACAACTCATGTACACAGATAAAAATGTCTCACTTACACAAAATGATACACCTATTCAAGCTTACATACATGTATATAGTACCAATAAGTTCTGTAATCAAATGATACACTAGTATTTCCTATAGCTAAATGTCATTTTGCTGCAAAACTCTGCTTCAAGCTGCATGCTAGGCAAATGCATGTATTATTTTTTTGACAACATCATACAAGCATTTATGTACATGTGACACGGCAATGCATGGTTGCAAGGATCACATATCTGACGAGAAAAATTGAAGCTTAGAGAACTGCACCAAGGTATTGCAGTGGGTGTCGAACAAACTGTAGCAAGGTCTCTGCAGAGAAAACATTTGCCTGGTCTTTTCATCGAAACTTCTCTTGAAGTGACTGTAGATTACCCAACCCGTTCATAACCAACCTCGTAGATCATATGTATCGATGATTATTTTTACTGAAGTGGATTAGTGATGAAAGGATGCAAATGAGGCATCATCAAATTGGCCTCTCCAGGGATTGCCACTATTGGACCCACTACAAGCTTCCGTTCGCACTGACAAACTTGTCAGGTTACCATCCAAACTCATCTGCTGGACTTCCGCTGCCGATAGTATCTTAATGCTCTGAACACAGCTAACAAATTCCCTGTAGCCAGATAGAAGTAGCAGTTACTTCAGTGCGCGACAAAACACTTAGAAATTGAACTAATAAAGGAATTGCTAATAGTGTGAGCTTACTCCCAAGGATCATCACCAACAAGTAAGATATCATTTTCATGATCCACATAGACCAACTTCCAATCGGTTCTGTATGTATCTTCTAGTTGCCCTTCAATCCCAAACATACGTGCAAGATCACGTCGAAGGTCGTCATAACCCTTGTAACGGGTCACATCAATACACCTTCCAACAGAACCACGCTTTTGAACCTTCAGTCAAAACATATAACTAGTATCATGAGAATATTCAACATTATAAACAATTGTGACAATACAGCTGCACTTCACACCATAGAAAAGGAAATTGCAACGGGGAAAATAGGCAGCATAGTAGGAGTTGCAACTCAAATGATGTGCCTTTTATTTCTTCATCAAATGTTACCAGCTATATTTTGCTACCTTAGAAGTCCTAATTAATATATCATAGCCCAAGTAAACCAAGTTAGAAGGCAGTTTAATTATCTAGACTGATCCAGTCTTTTAAGCAATCATTTGTGGTAAAATAAATCAGTTTTCAGATGATTTCTAGGAATATCTAGAAAAAAAGGTAATTTCTTCATATACTAAGATTTATGCATTAATATATACTTACATATACATATATATATACATATACATATACATATACATATACATATACATACACATATATACATATATATACATATATATACATATATATATATACATATATATACATATATATATATACATATATATATATATACATATATATACATATATATATATATATACATATACATATACATACACATATATATATATATATATACATATACATACACACACATATATATATATACATATATATACATATATATATATACATATATATATATATATACATATATATACATATATATATATATATATATACATATATATATATATATATACATATATAACCCATGTAGTTGATTGATTAAGTATTGAGAAGAGCCAGCAAACCTTAGTGTATGTTCGCATTCGTGGTGGTGGTGGTGGTTGGTTAGCCCACACTCCCCTATTAAGGACACCCTCGGTGACCACAACATCAGTTGAACACCCAGGTTTGAAGGACATGTCTGGCACACCAAATGATTGGGAACTTATATCTGCAGTGGATAACTCCGTATCAATGTCTTTCTGCTGGCCATATCCAGAAACCAGGTTCTGTATATCTTTTCTTGTGCCCAAGCCTCTTGAGAGCAGGGTATCTGGCATTGTTCCAAGAAGAAAATTGTCCCTGTGATCTTGACCATTACCATCCAGACAATGAGAGGGCAATGATACACCATCATGCCCACTACCTTCTAAACAAAAAGAAGTTGTAGAAGAAGCATCTAACTGATCAGTTACAGCCAGCTGATTGGGCATCTGCATGGATTCTTTTATGTTGAACTGCTCATGCTTGGCCATCAGTTGTGTCTTTCCTTGAAGTTCCGGAAGCATATTATCCAAAACTGGTGCAACTGTTTCTTCAACCAAAACCTTTTGTCCTTGCTGGACCTTACTGTGTAAGCTCAATGAATCAATGTTACTGTTAGTTGAAGGAAAGTTTGATGAACATGGAACATTGGTCCCACTGAGCGAAGACTGAGTTCTGAGAAGCAGAGGAGACTTTTGGCTATCCAGGGCAATGCTTTTGTGTGCTTGATGCAGTTGATCTGATTGAAGCGGTAAAAGATTGGAGCCATCGAGCTGCTGTTGGAAATCTTGGAAGTGTTGATTTTGCTGGGTCAGTTGCTGTGATAATTGAGATTGCAATGGTGGACTGAGCTGAGAGAGTAGCTGTTGCTGCTGAAGCTTTTGCAACATCTGCATCTGAATCTGTGGCTGCATTATATGCTGCAATTGGTCTTGCTGCTTCTGCAAGAGAGAACGTTGGCATTCTAATGGTTGTTGAACTGGCAATATCTGAGGCAACGGAGACTGACTGAGAGAGCCCATACTTGAGAGACAAGAGCCCTGCAATCCTTGCTGTTGTAGATGAGATGGCTGCAAATATTGACTTGATGAATGAGTTTGAAGTCCAATCTGTCCATTGCATGTCTGTTGTTGCATAAGCTGCTGGTCTGTGGCTTCTTGATTAGCAACAGGTCTAAGTTGCTGAGGTTGAGACTGTTGTAGCTGCCCTGGTTGTTGAAATTGTTGCTGCTGCAGATTGATAGATTTTTGTTGCAGTGGTGATGATTGCAGCTGATGTTGCATAGAAACGGAAGATTGTGTCAGCAAGTGTGGTTGCTGCTGCAGTTGATGAGGCAGTTGCAAAGTTTGATTCAGTTGTTGTGCTTGAGGACTTGACTTGGAATTAAAACTTGGCCCAGATGCAGCAGGTGTTTGAAAACTTAGCATTTTAGTTGGATCTTCTGTGACTACACCATCCTGTGTAGCTGATGCAACCATTGGAGAAAAGCACGCTGGTTGGGTAGCTGATGCCATTAAATGACGATTTTGTTGCACAGCCATCCACTGAACCAGGCTTAATCCTGGAAAGATTGCACTCTGACTGTCTTTTATGCTAAAGTCATCATTCAGCCATGGCATCACCCTATGCAAACCATTTCCAACTTCATACTCATCTGCAAAGTAAACAACGTTTAGCATATAAGCCAAGGAACAAAAGGATGATATTTGATGTGTCTTATAGAATAGCACGACATAATCCTAAGATTTTCCATGTTACACCAGCAATGCTTAGCCCTAATGCATCTAACTAGAATGGTTTTGTTGTCATGTTTTGTCAGAAGTAACATCTATACCTAAGTGACCTGGTCAAGCAGACATGCATGTTCAAAATTGTAAAGTTCTCACTAAAACTGGAACTCAAAAAATCCTATGCTAGTCCTTTGTTCTTCTTCTTTACTCTTCCAATAAATTGATGTGTTATCTATTGATCTTTCTAAAACGTTAAAATTTACAAAATGTTCTATGTAAAATGTGTCATTCAGAAAACTTTTTCTTTTGCAGAAAATGTGGTTCAATAAATAAAAGAGTGAGAAGAGCTCCTGGCCTCGATAAGATACATGAGGTATAGGGCTCATGATAACACGGCCTTGATTAATAACCTGGATTATACTGGTCACTAATCTTCATTTTACAATGACAATTGTTCTTTCTAGGAGATTAAAGGACTTCTATAGCCAATTGAAGAATTCTTTTTCAATGATGCAAATATAGCTACTTTTTCTTCACCAGGTAAGGAAATATATTTCAATCTTAATTGCACTAAACATGAGCAAAATTGGGGAAGTTTCAAGCATAGTTTGGCTAAATTGAGGGGGAAGGGGGAGGTGAATTATGACAATTATGGGCCCTGCCTACCAGCGAAAGAACCAAACAAAATGTTAGCTGCATGACCAAGGTTCAAAATTGAACATTTAAGTTTCTTCAAAAGTATCAATCTAAGACATTTAACTGTGGCAACTACCCAACATTCTCCCTTAGAAATAATTTCAAAAAACAAATGGGCATCAAGATATTCTTCAATCCTTAGATTCAACACTAATTAGCATTACTGACCAAAAAAATTGTTCTAAGATATACTCTTGCTAAACAATATATGAAAATAATATAGTACTTTTACTATTCAATTCAGCATCGTTTGATCAATATCTCAAGATATCAGCAGAGACATAAATCATAGTGAATTAGTGGGTTATGTCATAATCATGACAATATTATAATACAACAAACCAACAGAAGAGTCAGATTAGCCAAGCATACTGTCAAGTGCCTAAAATGCCTAAAAGACATCATGGTCATGACTTCATAAATGATATTGGACAAGATGGTAGCTAAAATTCATGATTACATTTCTATGTAACTTGCCTACCTGGGACTCCTGGCGATGTTGCAAAATTGGGCCTCAAGTATGGGGGTGGACACATATAGAAAGGAGTCACCACAGGTTCAATTTCCCATATTGACACTCGGGTCCGTCTCTCAGTCGCTGTTGATTCATCCCATCCAACCTGTCAATTAAAAGCTTACTGAGATATCATTTATAACATTGCTAGAGCAAAAATATATATATTCTCCAGAAGGACTTGTATGAACACATGGATATTGTCGATAAAGTTTCTTTTCTTTTAAGTGTGTCCTGTCGCAGATCAAAAGAATTGATCATGAGATATGTATTGACCTGGAGATTGCGCCACTGTGAGTTTTTCCACCGCACAGGATCTAAATCACTGATGCCTGTAATAGTGCCCATATATCTCCGGACTCCAGAGTCCTCAGTCTCAAACATCATCCTGAATCGCATGCCAAGAGACACCTGGGTATATATTGCCTTGTTGTACTTAGCCAACGGGATAACAAATTCTGAGCGGCTCGCCCTATTTTACAATGGGAATTCCATTAATATGCCAAACTGCAAGGAGATGATAAAATGTGTTTCATAGACACCAGGAAACCTGAAATACCTTGGGTTGTAAAAAATAGTAAATGGGCTATTATTGGTAGCAGCATGAGCAGCAGCAGCTAGGATTCCAATGTGCATGCTGTCACTAGATAAGACAGAAGATGATAGAGCATGCTGTTGTCTATTTGCACGCCTTATACCCAATAAAAGCTGTGACTTCTCATCTCTGAAAAGCAAGACAATTTTTCCCATCTTGTTCATGATTCAATATATACATTGAACATAAACATTTCCTATCAAATTTATCTTTCTACCGTATAAAGAGAACGGAGTCACCAGCAGAAAGTCTTTTTGTGCTAACAAACACACTCCATCCTGTTGTCAGTAAATGCCTTTTCGGTTGACCTGCAATTTTGTCAGTGCTGGAAATCAAACCAAGCAGACAACTAAAAAGGACTAAACAACTATCAGAGTTAAAAACATCACCATAAAGCTTTCATATGCACTGAGATGCACCTGCCTGGGCAGACAACTTATTGAATATAGACACTCTTTAAAAGCAATCTCAGTGAGTGCCCAACCTATACTCTTGCAAGAACCGACTTCTTCTTCTTCTTCTTTTTTTTTTTACTCAAAATGATGGGATTAACATAACACATCATGCTGCGTTCTACCAGTGATGCGAGAAATATCAAATTCTATCAAATACATTACAAGAAGCATATATCTGCAATTATAATCTAGCAAAGATTAGCAACACACAATGCTACAGCCTACAAACTTCTTTTGATGTCTAAAACTTGCAAGTGTCCAATTTTTCAGCAATTAACAAACTTAAGGCAGTTAAGATGACATAGACATCTGTTATTAAACTTGTAACAAATAACAAACCTTGGTACATGTTTAATAACAGATAGATCTGTATGTGAGAAAGAAAGATGGGGGCAGCAAGGAGGGAGGGAAACGATCAGGGGAGCAAACAAAAATGACCAAATAAACATGCAGTTGTTTTAATGAACTTCACATTTGCATCTCATAATTGCAAAGAAATTGACTGGTGATACACAACAAAGGAGCTCAAGCAACAGACATCTCATGACAACAAAAACAAGAAGTGATGAAACTTTGCAGAGAATGGTGGTTGTAAACCATTGGAATTTAGCCTCATAAGCATGGAATTATTAAGCTCAATATTAAATGAAACTCCAGGTATGATACGGAACACAAGAATCATTTGAAAAGAATTTTTTTAAAAAAAAATCCTGAAAGGTTAAACATGCTATTGCTCACCAACTAAAATGTGTTGTCAAATTTTAAGCTTCACATTCACAAAGAACATGCTCAACTAAAAAACTGAGTATCCCTGGGGGAAGGGGAGATGTTTGACCATGTGTTATAATTTGGTAAAAGGTTTATGGAAGCATTCATAAATGTTGGTAATTGATGATGTCACACAACCTCTGATCTTTGGTCTATAGTAACACAGAATTGCAGTGGAGGCAGGCACCAAGATGAAGATCACCAACCACTATATAGACCAATAACTTAAGAAATCCCAACAAAGCAGGTCTTCGACTCTGGAGCAAATGCAGATCTTTGAATGATGGGGGAGAGTGAACAAAACTTACATCATAGCATTACCTCGTACCCGGTCTATCATGTGAATAAAAATCTTAAGAGAAGCCCTATACCTTTACTAGGAAATTCTGGATAAGATGAGACTCTCCCTCTTGGGGTGATCCAAAGCAACAATAAATCACTTGTAATGATAAAGATTGATAATCATGGACAATGACAAGCCAATATGTGGAGTCAGAATAACTGTAGGCAGAATCTGTTAGTGGGTATTTTAGGGTAGATAAGTTCAATAATGACTACATAACTTAGATAATCATCTTCCGTATCTAATATATATTTCACTGTACTTACATAGTGAGCACTGATTGCAAAAATGAACCAACAAAAAGACAAGGAAGGTAGAGGTTCATACCACGATATATGTGTCGAAATGTCCATGAGACGTCATGCAAATCCTTGGCCACCAATTCTTGAGCTGGCGGTTGCATTGTGAAATCCTACCCAAATGTTATCCTTGTAAGACAAGCAAAGTCTACATCTGAATTTTAAACACTAAGAAGGAAGCTTGACAACCACAGATAAAGTCAACGTACTAGAGCTGGAAATATCTTTTCAGCAGCACGGCGGGGTACTGAAAATCCACCATGGGTACTTGTATCACTCGCTGTAAGTGTTTTGCAAAAGAACTCAGCTGGTTGCTTGTTCTGTTTGAGGCCTATTTCAGATGCCAGCATTGCTTCTCTATCATACTATTTCAAAGTTGTGTCATTTTATACATATCAACATGCAAAACAAAATAAAACCATAATAGCAAAGATAAAAAAGGCTGATACTGCAAGCTACTATCATCAAGAAATTGTGCTGCCTCCAAACCTACTTTGTTGACAGGTTGAAGAGTCATTTGAGCATAAACCTCATCTGTTTCAGCATCAGCCTGAAAAAAGATGCACTAGCATAAAACTTTGACAAAATATAAAGCACAATAAGGAAGGCAAGAGAATCTCTCTGCAAAACATACATGCATGGTGACATCAAGAAGCACACAAATCAGCTTGGATGGCAGTGAGGGATAATTTGGAATGCCATCAATCTCCTTCTGCATCGTGGCTGCGACCTGATATTGCCATGATACCATGATGTCATTCACAGACACAATTAGATAGATTCAGATCCAGACCACGAGAGGACGGACCTGTTCACTGTGGCCCTGAGGAAAGTAGACCACTAGGCTGCCGACTGGTGGCAAAGATACCAGTGGTCCAGCACAAGCATGCCATAGCTCAGAATCAATTCTTTTCTTTTCTCCTGCTTCACACACGGTAGCGCAAACAATCATCGGATACCGAAAGGTAAAATACGTGAGCACAACAAGTCGCAACTTCTACACTGATGAGTGGATACTCTAATAAGCATAGATGTGCATATATTCTGCAATAATATATTTAAAAAGGCAGTTCTGCAGCCTTCCGGCCTCGCTTGAGCTTCTTAAATGCCTGGATCTCAACCGCTCTGGGTGACCAATGAGTGCTTCACAATGCTATCATCAAATCCAACAACCAATTTGAGCCAGAGAGTGAAGAAGATGAACAGCGAGGCATCAAAAGATCGACATGAGACGACGCAGATAACGAAGAAGAAGACGAAGAAGAGGAAGACAGAAAACTTAGCAGCACCAGATTTTGAGAGAAACGAAAACAAGTGGCAGCGAAAATAGTAAATGGAATTCAAACTGAGACGACAACTCCAAATCACCGAACAGAGACATCTAAAGCCTGCGGTGCTACAAGCCAAAACTGGTAGAGGCAGAATCATTAGCAAACGACAAGTGCACCTTCCACTGGAGTCCCCGCGAATCCGCAGGCCGTGGGAACCTTCATCTGGGGCGGTCTGTTCCAAGAGCCACTCTTCCGATCTGAGATGCTCGAGCAGGAAAGCTCCTTTCTCGCTCCGTCCCCAGCCGCTCTCTCCCTTTATGGGCAAGAAAGCTTCCACCTTTCCGCCACCCTCCCTTTATAGCTTAAAGGCGACCTCCGCTCCATAGAAAACTCCCCGCAGTGCGATTGCGCCGCATAAGATCCATCAAAAAAGCAACCTTTTTCTCGTCGCCGTACCGAGAAGCTCCACCTGCACGAGCACCCCGAAACTACACAGTCCTCCCCTCCCCTCTTCCTTTGGTACCAAACCCCACCTGCCGGTCCCGGTCCAGCTAGTTCAGGCAGCGAGTAGGCTTCGGAGGACAGGGGAGGGAAGAGGGGTCGCGTCTGCTGCTGCTGCTTGGGTCGCGGCGACGAGGGAAGGGGAGACCGGAGAGGCGCCGGTAAACGAGGAAGCGGTGGGTTTCGCTGGGGTTCCGTGCGCTGCTGGTTCGGGTTGGGGGCGACACGAAAGGGATGGGGAGAGAGAAAGAGAGAGAGAGCGAGAGAAGGTACGATGGAAGCATCGCCGTCTTCTCCATCTTTTTAATGGAATAAAAATAATAATTAATAATTAACATTAAACACTAATTTTTTATAAAAAAAATATTTATAAATTATTTTAGACTTACTATATTTATTTTAAAATAGATATGTGAGTATATAAATGTGATTTTTTTGTTTATTTTATTTGGCTTCCCGTAAAACGGTGCGTGGAAACCGGAGGAGCAAATTGACTTTGATGTCCCTACAAGAATACTGCTTTTACAAGTATGCCACCACAGCCCGACCAAATTTTGATATAACCCTTCAAATATTAAAAATATGTCATATACATTTAATATATTAATATTACGTTTTAAAAAAATCATTACTAACTAACTCTTGTTAAAAAAGAAATACTCGTCTCAGTTAGTTTAAGTGTAAGTATTTAATTTAGAAGCACATTGGGTTTCCTCTTTATTATACATTATGGTGGGCGGGGAAACGGGGGAAACGAAGGCCGGGCGAAGCGGGCGTCGGGTGGTCCGACCGACGTGGGAGTGGCGTGGGAGGAGGGCGCAGCTTTTGTCGGACGCCGACGCGGAGGCGTACTCCTCCACCCCCGGCTTTTAATGAGAGCCAGGGCCCACCTCCCACTACCCCTGCGGGACAGAAGGGGGGGTAGTTTCGTCCCTACGGCCGTAGGTTTAAGAGCTCGGTTCCCCGTGCGGCCACGCGCGGGGGAGGGGTGGGGCGTTGCGGCGCGCGGCCGTCGCCCTCGGAACCCGCGCGCGCTTCTCATCTCTCTTCCTCCTCCGTCCGTCCTCACCTGGGAACGGATGCGACGTCGGTAGCGGTCAACACGAAGGGCGCGGATGGAGTGATACGGCAGGGAAACAGCGACGCAGAGGACGGCTTGTACCGATTGGATGCACCGATTAGTTGTTTAATCCATGCTCTTGCTCCTAATAGTGCCTATGAAGAAGACGTAGGTGGGCAGGCAACGTTGTGTGGGAGATTGAGATTGATCACTTTGATTGTTTATGCATATGCTTTGTACGGAGATGCTCGAAGAGTAATCAATTAAGAACATCAGAGATTAGGGATGGGGGAGGTTCATTAGTGTTCCCCATAGATCGATATGCTATCACTTGTTGCCTACTCAACTATGCATGTGTAGGATTGTATTGAGTGCGTTGTACAGCTTTGTCTTACGTTACAACTACAAGATGCATCGCTTCCATCATCTCTTTAATTAATTTCGTTAGTACATTATATTCATTCATTAAGGATTAAAGATTTAAAATTAATTTTAAAGATGCCAGTTAATTTAAATAAGAAGAATAAAGTATGGAGATAAAATTCCATCAAAAGAAAAACGAATGGGAATGATGAGGCTCGAAGAAATGCAAAAAATCACAATCCACCACCAATGATTCCTACAGCTTCCCAGGATGATGTTATTATTATTATTATTATTTTTGGGTGAGAAAAGGACTGGGATCGGGGGATCCAAGCCGCAACGTTCGTGATAAGATCCAAGCCGCGGTGTTCATCATGGCATCATCATCGCCTTGTCGGCAATTATTGTAGCGTAATCTTCATGCGACTGTGGGAATGGGATGTCACGAGGGGCGGGCACAGATCATTGGGGCCCGGGTGTGGGGGCCGAGGGTCCCACCTTGCCAGGCCCACGTCCCTCTTGCGGGACCCGCTCCCACATGTGGTACAGAAAGGACGGGGGAACCAGAACGGGCCCCACCAAGCCGCGCAGATAGATAGATATATGGTTCGAACCACAAAAAAACAATCTCTTTGTATTTCTTCTTTTTCCCGGATTGATTTCGATCCGATTCGAGCAGCTATTTGAATAATTATAATTAATGTATCCGCAACCGTGTCTACTGTTTGCCACTGATTGCATCCGTCTCTCGTCACTGAATCGTGTTTTCCACTTAACAATCGATAGGGACTTGGGAACTGCTCCGAGGGGTCTTACAAAATGAATTATGTACAACGATAATACTAATTCACTAATATTGACATCTTAAATATGGAGTTATTCAGCTCTATCCAAGTTTCTTCATGAACTAATTAATTAATGAATTAATCGATGTACCGTTCGATCGACTTCGATCTATGGATCATCGATGACCCATACCGAACAACATAGGATGGAATTACAAATTCTGGATCTACCAAGCTATTAGAAGACATGGAAATAAAAAAAAAAGAAACTAGTCAAAGGAATGAATAAATTTACTCTGGCATTTTAGAATGATGTGAAGGAGGAGCAAATGGGGCCTGAAACTTTTGCTTTTGCCCTTCTCTTTCCGGGAAGGAGGTGGCCCGTTTAACCATCTAAAGTTAACTGCATCATGTGTCAAAAACATTTACATTTATGTTGATATGACAAAAAATGAATCACCTTAAAGTGTGTCGCAAGCATTGGGATATCAGCAACAGAAAGTTCTCTTAATAACGAGCAATTAATCATTGGGCTGTCCTACAAGTCGTGTCCGGTTGCAAAAGAAACTGTGTTACTTGCTGTCTGCTCAATCTGCCACTATATTCTCTATGCTTATTTGCAGCAAAACTCTTTTTAAGTTTGGCATTGGCATTGGCGTTGGCATTATGGCTTTCGCTCGGTTGGTCACTTCATTTCTGCCTTTGTGATGGTGGGTCGGTCACTTCATTGCAGCTTTTGCCAGCTAAGTCTGGATTCTTGTTCCACGTCAGCTTCACATCCATTTCTCGGTCTCCGACTTGCTGCCACCGTCCATCCGTGTCGTATCGGAATCGGTGTGACTTTGACCTGTACACATTGCTAAAGTTGTTACGAGGAATTTGACCTGGGTGACGTGTTGGTGTCGATGGCCAACACGGTGGAGCTCTAGCTTCACACGAACGATCAATGTGATCGACACAATGGAGCCATATATCCGATGACTCGTTACCACCTTAACATCGCACGGGTACACCAAGTGAAGCTAGTTGTGCCCGATAGATGACACGTGGAGGAAAAATTATGCACTCTTGAGTTTTGACTTAGGCTAATGATAGTCACAAATGAATCCTACTTACTTTCTCATTATTACACAAATTATATAATAAATGAATGTAACGGCTCCTAACGCCCACCATTAAAAAAATTCGAACAATCAAAAAGATTGGAACAATCAACTTCAAATCAACTTGAGATCTCAACTCATTGAACATATCTTGAGATCAACTCAAAAAGAGAACCAGAGTGACTCCAAATCAACTTCCGATTGGAACAATCAAAAACCACCTTAACATAACAAAAAAACAAGTTCAAGTTGATTTAAATGCTTAACCTCCGGGTACTAGAAAGATAACAAGTTACATCATTGTAGATCTTTAAACTGACAATCTCTCCTTTTAGATAAAGAGTTAATGATAACAAGATCAAATCAAAATTATTGCGCCAGTTACTCACATAGTTTGAATGATTATGGTGATAAACGTGAATAACACTTTACATGGCATAAAGCTACAAAATTGAGGTCAGGATCCAGTCTTTCAATTGAACGTGTAATAGTTTAGTGTGGTTTTGGTACAAATCCATCAACGGCAAAGTTTCGGGTGGCTGCTGGTAGTGCCAATCGAATTCCATCAAGTTCAGGCTTTGCAACTATTTGGCAACCAAGGCGAGACCTGCATATGATGCTCAGCAAATTAGTCGTGATCCAACGGTAAAGGCTCTTAAATATTTAAAGACATGTACACACGTCTCAGTTAGGCCAAAAGCAAGGTCCAGCATATCATTTTCTTCATCCGTCGGATCTTCTAATTTGTTGTAGTAGTTGACATCCTGCCAATAAGTCATAGTCAGGAAGTGCCACAAGGACTTAAGAGCTTCTAATTGAAATGTATTAGACAGAGGACCTCATGGCATACCATCACAATCACATGACATGTGGAACACGCAAGAGAACCCTCACATGCCCCTAGCATCATAAGCATAAATCAACAGCCAAAGTTAACTCTGCATGAACTCTGTATAATACAACACTAAATAGAAAGACAGCTTAACCAAACTTGTAAGCATTTGCATCTGACATCAACAGGTGAAGCAGAAGAGCTTCTCATTATCCATTAAAAGAGGGATATAAAGAATTTATGGATGGGCCTCATGCAAGATGGTGACAAGATTGACCTTGCACGTCAGCCACATGAACCACATTTTAAGACGGTGCTCAATGAGGAAACTATGTGGAGATAATACTATCGTCTGAGAATGCTAAC
The DNA here is from genome assembly GCF_036884655.1 of Musa acuminata AAA Group. Classification (NCBI taxonomy): domain Eukaryota; kingdom Viridiplantae; phylum Streptophyta; class Magnoliopsida; order Zingiberales; family Musaceae; genus Musa; species Musa acuminata. The sequence continues at coordinate 13,522,798 of NC_088335.1, read as the reverse complement.
CTTCAAGTTCGATGTCATTCTCGTGAGCGGCTTCAAGCATTGACATTCCAACAGGAACCTTGATAACCTTTTCCTCACCATCCTTATCAAGGAAAGTCACAGATATCCTGGGCAGTTACCAAAAGCATAATGAAGAAAGCACCACTTCAATGGCATTGTAACCAATCACACAAATATTATAAAAGCATAAAGGAAAAAATATCACAGTTCTTTTTTCTACTTTCGGAATGAAGATTAAGGGGTAAAAACAGGATACAGCAAGAGCTATCCAAGATATTGAGATAAAAAAAATCAACAACTATTTCTCAATATTCGGGAGCTCAAATGGATTGTATTGCTAAAGAATGTTTATGACCATCCGTCAATAGTGCAGAATGCTCAAAAAGAGCGATTCATCATAATATGACTAACAAACAAAAAAGCATAAGATGATGGTAACCTAATTCATGGATACAAGAAAATTTTCCACCTAAAAATAGTAAAGTGAGAGGTGTTTGGTTAAGTAAAGAATGTGAATGTACAATTAGACAGATAATAATCAAATTAACTCAAAGTTTCCGTCAATGCAAAACAAAATGTTGCCATTTTAGAAACTTTATGGAAAAAAAAAGAAAACAACTACTTATTTGAAAAATCAGTTCTTTGCTTCAATATTATGCAGTCAGATAACATATATCAAATCTGTGACAAGTCTTAAGATAGGATGCGTGACATATGAGCCTAAAAGACATCGGTAGTGTCAATAACAGTTTGACCTAAATATTCAGTATCAACAATATTTAAAAAAAACCTACCGGGAAATGAAAATGATTATAAAAACATAATAAAATAACTGAACCTCCAAAAGCAATCATAACAACTCTCAACGGTAAAGTGCATTTGAGCAGTTTGAAGTGCACAAAACATATTCATTACTAGTGACCAAACCATGCGCATTTCACAAGAATCAAAAGATTCAGAATGCAACTAAAGCATTAAGAGCATACGTTTCTTTATCTTTTCCATCCCCCTCAGTAGTTTGACCATTGGCTGCGTTAGAAAAACAAAATTTTCCCTGAAAATCAACATCATAAAGGTCATCAATTTTCAACTATTATCTTAAATAAGGAGCTTGAAGAACAGTCAGTCAGCTTTCTAAATATAGAAACTCAATCCAAATATGGTTTGATACACATGAAAGGGCCCTTGGATTAAAAACTATGGATAACCAGATGTATAATAGAGTTGTATGCAATATTGTGCGACTGATGTATGGATTGTTTGAGACACAGCTATGGTTGATCAATTAGATAAGAAACTTTGGTCTGAACGAAGCGTATTTTGTGATTAATGAAATTGTCTATGGAATGTGCCTCGAGTATTCTTCATGTAAGATTGATCAAAGATCTAGAATACGTAGTTTTGTTTTTTCTCTCAAATTCTTTGAGACCGTAAAAGAAAACAGAAGATGTTTACACGCAAAAAAAAAAAAGAGATTCATGCAGATAATTAATGTATCAGTGAGGGTGCAATTGAGACTCAAGCTTTTGCACTTTGTTGTAGAAAAGATAAAAAAAGATTGTGCATATTAAGTAACATGGACCCACAATGACTAGATAACAAAATCAACACAAAAAATTGAATAAGAAAATATTTCATTTGCTTGCAACAATATCAGGCAGATTACTATGATACAAAGGTTGACAAGAGTCATGGACAAGAATATACAGTGCAAAAAGGTAGCTTCTAAAGAATAGGCATATCCGCGAAGCATTCAAGATATTGCAAATGTTATTTACGAATAACAAACACCAGTATGCAGCAAAAGTCTGGCATCTCAAAAAAAAAAAAAAATCCTAATAGTACATACTACATACCAATCTTTGCTTCAAAATATTACACACCAATCTGTATATTTTTAAAATGAAATACTCCAAAAAAACCAAGATTAGAATCACAGATGTTCAACAGTTTGGTGGATCCACACCATAGACCTAATCCTATGCACCAACAGTATCTTGGACCACTAGGTGCTAACCCAGTCTAAGAATTTAATACAAAGTCGCTTCCAGTTTTTGGATGATGAAGATATCACTTATCTGCACAAATGTATATATATATATATATATATATATATATATATATATATATATATATATATATATATATATATATATATATATATATAATGCTGTAAAAATCTTGCTATCTTTAGAACAGAAGCATTTTGATGCACCTCAACTTCCATTTAATACTGAGGAATACTCAAAAGATATCTTGTAGTTTGTGAACTACAAGATGATAAGTATCATACTATGTATGAATATGAGAATAATAAAATTATCCTACCTAAAGCAACCTACAACTCTCTAAACTTTGTTTGCACAATATCTATAATGCTATTATATGTTACTATCTAATGTGTGTATACATGGTTGTCCTTGCTAGTAAAGCCTATGTGGCTCAAGACTCATCTATCACCTCAGCAGCAGCCTAGTCACCTAAGCAGCCACCAATAAGAACACTGTGAGGGTTCCATATCTAGATTACACATTGCCTGAAAAAAATTGACCACTTCAAGATAAATTTGTACCATATAGTAAGTTGACTTTCTTGGAAAATAGAGCGTACCATGGGATATAGGAAAGGGCTAAAAGGCCCTGTTTTCAAGTCTCTTTGAATTGTAGAAATTTGACCTGCAAAGAGAAGATAACTTAGTCATGAGAAAAGAGATAAACTAGAAACAAATATATTTAGTTTTGAGAAAAGCTGAATTGATTTCTAAGATGAATAGTTCCAGGAATTATTGCATACATACAATCATATATATACATGTATATATATGTGTGTATATACATATATACATATGTATATATATATACACACACACATATACATATACATACATATATATACACATAACTATATATAACACGAGGTTGTACTAATAAAAATTTTGGCCACTTCTAGATAGTATCATAAGCTAAGCTTAGAGTAAACACAAGATAGAAACACATCTTCCAACTGCTACGACTCAGATCATTCAATATAACTCAATCGACATCCTCTTACAATTGCCAAATGATGAAATGAGAAGTGGAACAACTGAACAATGCTATACAATTTGATAAATCAAAAGAAGAGGCTGACCTCAGAAAACAGACAAGCTACTCAAAGTTACAATGTTTGAATTAGTCTATGACAATGTCAATCAAAAAAGAAGGAAACTCAACAAGATTAGTAAAAAACAAAAAAAAAAAGGAAATATGCCAATTGAACAATGTGTAAGGATGTAATTGAAGTTCACCTAACAATAAAGCTCATATGAATTTTCAAGGTTAATGCAAACAGCAGGTGTAAACTGATTACATCTGCCTCATTGTTTTGTGATGAGAAGGTAGGAAAATAATCATCAGTAACATAAGTACCATCTAGTTTTATCTAAAGAACAAGATATGAAATGGCATGCTTCATCATACAATATCATGCCTTTACTCCAATTCAAACATAAAAACTACCAATATTATCATTATATTCTAACTAGATAGAGTTAGACTACTTCAAACTAAAAAATAATTATACACGATTACTTAAAAGCCAGTTGATGAGAAGCCTATTTGTGTTAGTATCCGCTTGCACTCTTGCATTTTGCATTATTTTCATATTCCAAATTATTTGCTTTTTGCATTTTGCATTATATTCTAACTAGATACAGTTAGACTACAACAAACTAAAAAATAATTATACACGATTACTTAAAAGCCAGTTGATGATAAGCCTATTTGTGTCAGTATCAGCTTGCACTCTTGCACTTTTGCATTATTTTCATATTCCAAATTAAGACGTTTATAAATGTCTGGCTCAAATATATGATAGTTCAAGCTTCATGTCAAGACTCAGATCAGTCATATGTTCAGCGTGTGTATTCCCAAATTTACATAAAATAAGTGCTAAATATACCCTCAAGTAAATCATCAAACAACCTCCACAAACATATCAAAGCTAGATCACTGCCAAAATTGACAAGTTACAAATCTACAGTTCCAACACCTGCTCTGGGCGATACACAAATAACAACACCATCACTATAAACACGTACGCATGTTCGATTCCAACCAAGCCTCAAACACTTGAAAGTAGAGAACTGATTTAGGCATAAAAGTAGCAACCTTGTCTGTACAGTAAAACTTTCAGAAACGAAACAAGAAAACTTAAAACGTTACCTAATCTTGACTCCCTTAATATCCTGGCACCGAGCAGCGAAAGCCTAGAGAGAACCATGATCGAACCTGAAAAAAATATTCATAAATCAACATCAACTTCCAAATAAGGGAAAAAAAAATTCCAAGAGTTTCTCATGACGAGCTAAAAATTAAACCCTAGATGGGGATTGAACAATCTAACCTTATGCCTAAATCTCACTTAATCGGTTTGAATCTTACAATGATATATCTCAGATGCCTTTAGCGTTATAACGGAGTCAAGATAACATCTAAAGCAATAGACAGGTCGCAAACCTCTTTAGGGGTCGGTTCCCCAAGGGCCGGCGGTGGACGAGGACGAAGAGGTGGTCGGAGGGAGGGGACGGCGGCGGCAGTGGAGATCGGCAGGAGCGGGTGTTGGTCGACGGATCAACGCGCATCGAGGCGCCGTCACTGTAAAGGCTTTTGTAGCACGAGATTGGACACACATCGACTTCTCTCTCTTTTTGTGGTGACGGTCATCCACGTTGCAACGAATTAATTCACGACTTGGTGAGGTGGTGCACATTTAGGAGAGTTGTAGCGCAAGTCGGCACACGAAGGATGTTCTGGTGAACCGACTATATATATATATATGTATGTATATATATATATGTATGTATATATATATATATATATGTATATATATAATCGATTTAGACTTAATATATGCATATTATTTTACTGTTTTGGGGGTAATCATATGATAGATGAATATTGAGGGGTTTATTCTATATATTCTTAAAGCATTTTTTTGTGTGTGATTAAGAGGACTTGACTAAGATTCTATAAAATTTCAAGTGATTCGAACTTAAGTGGGTCACATACATCACAACTAAACTAATATTATATATATAATTTGTTGAATATAATTTATTTTTATCACATAGAAGATGATCGATGCGAAAAGTGTTATACACATGTTCCACCTTATCATACATATTGTAACGAAACGTAACAAATTGTGACATCTGCTATGCATATTATAACGCCATCGTACAGGAAACATACCGGCACAACTTTTATAACGTGTGCCGGTTTAAGGTCATCGGTAACTCTAAGATTGAGAGAATCCAAACCCCCAAGCGCAGTTAATCTCGCGCGATTCTGTCTCCCAACGCTGCCTACGCATAGGGTTTCTTCTTTCCCTCGCAGGTACGCCCAAACCCTTTGGCATGAATCCATCCTTCTGCAGGGTTAGGGTTATGGAGTCTGTCCTTCTGTTGATTCGTAGATGTCCGCATGTAGGGTTTCAATCGTACTTCGATTCGAGATTTCGTTGGTCTATGCGTGCTTTTGATCTGTGGAGCGGATCCAAAATATTTTTGCCCACATTATTCCCCTTTTCGTTGAAGCTCATCGTCTTTGTCGATCTAATGAATCTTGTTCTCGCTGCCTATTTTCTTGAAACTCGTCGGTCTTTATCGTTCTAATGAATTGTGTTTTCCTCGTTATTGCCTTTTTCTTGAAGCTCATCAATCTTTATTGTTGTGATTTAAATGTTGTTTATTTATTGTTTCATTATTGCTTATTTTCGCAAAGTTCATCGGCCTTTATTGTTCGATTAAGGACTCCTCTGTTTCAGGGGTGCTTCATTTTAGTGCTCTAATTCGAGTTCGTAGGTTTTTGCTAGTTTGTCGTATTACTAGAGCGCTAGTAAAATTAATTGGTTCTTGTTTTTTAAACATCAGTTATCCGCCTAATACTGGTGAAATGTATTGTGGATATTGTATTTTATTTGACTTCATATAATATCATCCCTCTTTACTGATTTTTCCACTATTTAATAGCACTTCTCAATAACACTTTGATCTAATTTTATCCTGTCTTATCCTCTTTCAATTCTATATCAATGGACACATGCACGAAATTTTAGTGGTCCGAATATGGATGGACACACCTATCCATTTATTGTCAATTGGACATTTTCATTTAATGGAATTTGTTTCATCAGGTTGGATAACACATAGTTGGCAGATTCTACATTATAGGACTGGTGATGACATGCTGACAACTTTAGTTTCTAGGTTCAGTAATCTGTTTTTGCAAATTGCAAATCCCTGAAACTGAAAGGCTTCGACTTTGTTTTTGATGATTCGTCACTATTTTTTAATCGTCAAAAGCAGCTTTTGATGAGGTGATATAATTGTCATAGTGTCATACAAGGTAAAACTAGTCTGTAACTGGACTGTGTTTTATCAAATTATATAATTTTTTGGAACTTGCTTTTCCGAAACTTCCTCCTGTTTATTTTATAATTCTTATGCTCCTTCACAGTTGATTATTCTCTATCTGATATCTAATATTACCTACTGGTGTTTTTTTCTCTTTTTAGTCACTCCATCTTTATTCTCTATTTCAACTATAGAGATCATAGTCTCATGATTTATGCTTATAATGCAATCTCAGGATTAATTATTCAAAGTTTGCTGGTGATATTTTCTTGTGTGTACTATATTCATTTCTTTCTCCGGATCATGTTTGAACTGGGAAAGCGTCAGCAGAGGGATCCTGACAATGAAGGTGCACAGCAGAAGAAAAGATTGGGTAACAAGGATATCATCAGTGATGAATTGGTTGTATATCGTGTTCTTTGTCCAGCTGGTGTTATTGGGAGTGTGATTGGCAAGAGTGGTAAAGTGATAAATTCCATCAGGCAACAGACAAATGCTAAAATCAAAGTTGTCAATCCTTTTCCTGGTGTGGATAAAAGGGTTATCACTATCTATTGCTATGTTAAGGACAAGAGTCCTGTGGATGTTGATGAAGATGTCTTGCAGCCTCTCTGCCCTGCCCAGGATGCCTTGCTTAAAGTTCATGATGCTATAGTAAATGCTCTGGCTAATTCTAGTGAGATTGAAAAGAAACAGGAAGGGGCTCATATCCTTGTGCCAGCAAGCCAAACTGCAAATATTATAGGTAAGTTTGGGGCTACCATCAAGAAACTGAGATCCAAGACTGGAGCAAACATTAAAATTACTCCAAAGGATCCCTCTGATGCAACACATTCTTGTGCAATGAGCTTTGACAACTTTCTTCAGGTAATCAATACAGGAGATGGTTATCTCATAATATATGTTAGTGGTTTGTCCTTTGAGGTAGTACAATACTACAATGTAGTTAGCAGTCAGAATTATTGTTTAAATGCATTTATTTTGTTCATATAATGTATTAAATGTGTGACATTGGTTTGCTTCTGCAGTATCGTCCACTTTTTTATACAACTACGTAAGTGAATGTTCAATATTATAGTAATTCTTTTGTCGTCAATTTTGATTTGTGCTGTATCTAACATAAACTTGCACCAGAAGGTTAGCCAGTTTTTTGGTCAAATTTATGTGATACTCATGACTTAGAAGTAGTTATACAAGTTGGTTGTAGAAGTGTTCTGTTAGCCTTCTATCGAACTATGTTCTTTATAAGTTTCAACTGTTAATTTGTTGGTCTGCCTTTATTCCAGTGTGTATCCTCCTCTTTCTTGCAGTCAACATGAAATCTGTTGATTCAGTGTCAAAGGGGTTGCACTAAGGTGCCTGTTGAAAAACGTGGCTGTTACTCCTTTTTCCTCCACATTTTATTCCTTAATATTGTAGCCAAATTCTCTCTGGAAGGGATTTGTTTTTCTTCTGTTTTTGTAATATAATAAAGTTGTAGGTTTTGTTATGTTGTTTTCTATTACAATTGCCTTATTCTACGTTAGATGCCTATAGTATGTCAATTCCTTCCACTGAGAATCCTTTTGTAAATTATGGTTTTATTGCATGTTGTTTGTAACCTTTTTTTCACAATCCTCTAGCATGTGGAACATCCCAAATTAAGGATTATGTACACGGGTGAAATACTTCATTTTTCCTTGGTTGATGGTATGAGTTCGTATTTGTTGGTTCATTTTTTGGGCGTGGTGTGTGTTGGACATCTTAGGTTATTCAGTAGAGTGTGTTAGTTATCTTGGTCTTGCTAGTCAATGTCTTTTCTTGTTTGATTACGTCAAAAGAAGTGTGGGTGGATAACTTCAAGCTTTCAACTTAATAACACCTTCAATTTTGTGCCTTGTTGTATTAAGCTATTCTTGAACTGCTTTAGAGTAGGAAAGTGCTAGTTTGTAACTGCAAAATGAACAATAACTATGGAATTTATTGTTTTAGTTTCAATGATCGGGATCATGTATGACTGCAAAATCATTGTGATGTTTTGGATGGCCACCTCATATCACTGTGTTCCAAGGGGGTAGAGAGATCTGACAACTCTTAAATGAGTATGTTGTCCTTCTGTTAAGCATGAATTAGTGGACTATGATATGAAAAGCCATAGCTACAGGGAACAGCTTAATTGGCTTTATATTCGAGATGGTCAGTCACTGGATTAATAATACTTTTGATGTTGTGAAAATTTGAGGTTCTTCCGGGCTTCTTATACAAGCAGATTGAAGTATAAACTTAGTGCATTTATTAGTGACAAACTCATATGCCTGAGTTTTATCAAAATCATGTTCATGATTTTGTAGGTAGTTTTGTTGGAGGATATTTGGTTTCTTTAGATTTTTTTCTTGTTTTTGTTATTTGAATGTTGCATCCAATTCTCATGGCATATTTATATTTCTAAAATGAAGAATTCTGCTTTTGTGATTTCATGTTGTTCCTGTAGTTCTCACATTTGATGGAATTTAGGATCAGTATTATGTGATATTACCTGCATTGCTGCATCTTCCCCATGATTTATGCTGGACAGGCTTTCACAAGTAGAACTCTGATTGTAGAGTTCTAGTGTCACATAGGAGATGCTGCAACAGCGTCCAATTTTACCATAATGTCATTTAAAACTGGACGATTTTGGGTTTTCAGACTTCTTACAAGTTAATTTCTTAATGGTTCACAATCTCTAATATAAAGATGTAACTTTTTTTATAATTTATAATAGTATTTCTCTATGTAATCCCCTCCATTTTATTCAATTTGACTTTTAAGTTGAAAATGGATACAAGTCTATATCCAACTTCTACCTTTTTCCAATCTAAACAGTCTTTTACCATGTAGGACCCCTCTTTTTCTTTTATCTTCAACTTCAAGTTGAAGACTGTGGTACACTTCCAAATCCAAGTCTGTGTCCATGTCCATAAAAGACTATCTAGAAGGCTGGTTCCTAGTTGCACAAGCCTGGAATACAAACTGACTTGTCTGCTACTCTTTTAGGGTTCACAAAATTATATTTATTGTTCTTGAATGTGCCTTGCATACAATACTACATCAACTTTAAGTAATGTGTTTGTGACAGGTCATTGCCTATTCCCAAGAGTCAAAGTTTGTGTAGCTTAACATTAAGTAATGTTCTAACCAAGGTACTACATCTTGAGTACCAGAGCAATATCAGCCCTTAGCTCGATCAGCACATGTCTGGTCCATATCTGCATATCGACATATGTACACTAGTATTACTGTGGTACCAAGGAGGATGAGGAGCAGAGAGGGAAGGATAAGGAGAGTAGGAGTAGCACCGAAGCCTACAGCGATGGACATGTAGGCGGATGGTGGGCAGTGAGAGAGGTGCATCTTTTTCACTTGGTAAAAAATGAACCAGACTTCATCCGGAAAGTGGCGGTCTGCATCCCAGTTCACTTCTGGACCTGTAATTAGTGGCCAGTACATACTGGGTCTAGACAAGATCTCAATCCTTGGTTCAAACTTAACTGATTAATTGATGGAAAAAGGGCTGGACGCTTACAAACAAGGATATTTTTCATGTTATTTCCACTATTCTATTTGTTTTAAGCATAAGTATGCTCACTGTCAATCTTCTCCTCTACACATCTGAGCAGATTACTGGTGATGCTGAAGCAGTTAAAAATGCATTAACTGCAGTTTCTGCTGTCATGTATAAATTTTCACCAAAGGAAGAGATCTCTCTTGATACCTCGGTTCCTGATCTTCCACCCATAATTATTCCATCAGATATTCCCATTATACCGGCTGGTAGTCTCTATCCCACTGCAGATTCTCTTTTGCCTCCTGGATCTGTGCCACCACCTATAGCTGCAACTCATCTTGCATCTGAGATTTCTGGATTTACAGACACTTCTAATATGTGGCCACTGTATCCATCTTCCCTTCCTATTGTTCCTGGATATGGTGGTCCAACACGGTCGGAGGACCTCATCTTACGAATTCTGTGCCCATCTGACAAGATTGGACGTGTTATTGGCAAGGGAGGAAGTACTATAAAGAGCATACGACAGTCCAGTGGTGCAAAAATCAGTGTTGATGATACAAAAGATGATACTGATGAGTGCGTTATCACTGTCACATCAACGGAGGTTAGAACTGATCTTTTATTTATATGGTTTTCCTAGTTATCATTATTATCTACTGGAAGTGATGCATAAAATTTGATTGCGGCAGTCTACAAATGATGTGAAGTCTGCTGCAGTTGAATCTGTTTTGCTGCTTCAAGAAAAGATTAATGATCAAGATAGTGACTGTGTTAATATTCGCCTTCTTGTTCCTTCAAAAGTTATTGGCTGTCTTATTGGCAAAGGTGGTTCAATTATCACTGATATGCGCAAGAAGACTAAGGCAATTATTTATATCTCAAAGGGTGAAAAACCCAAACAGGCTGCTCCCGATAATGAGCTTGTGGAGGTCTGTTTGTCTGCTTTAACTCCATTTATCTATTATTAAGTCTTCGATTTTCATTCCTCTGTTCCCTTTTAACTGGTCTCCAGGTGTCTGGAGAGGTAGGTAAATTGCGTGATGCGCTTGTTCAGATTATTTTAAGGCTCAGAGAAGATGCTCTAAAAGACAAGGAAGGCAACCAAAATGCTCACAAGGACAGTAGTCAGAATGTTCCTGCTACTGATCCTCTTCATTCTGGCAGTCTTTCTGTGCCTCCAGTATTGCCTACGATTCCACCTCTTGCACCTTTGAGCTATGATCAGAGAGCTGAAACTGAGAGGGGCTTAGGAATATTCCCTGGCAGTAATTTATTTGGTTACAACTCGTTGCAGGTATAAATTGTCTTTGATGTAGCTATTATACTACTAACCATATTTCCTTCTGCATGATTAAAGTTATATGTACTTCTCTTGCCCTTATCCATGATAGTAAAAAACTTTCATAGCTTTTAATGATTTTATTAGACAAATATACTGATGGCATCGTATTTCTTGGCAAAGGCTGGAGAGAATGGTTTTGGATCTCTTTCTTCATATCCATCAAGAGCATATGGAGGGTATGCTTTTTGTATCCACTACTAGTTGCAACTTTGGCTTTGGTATTACTATCAATTAAAATAGCATGTCTTATAAGATCTTGTAGTATAAGGATTTGTTTTGATGAATATGATGCCTTTTCAGGTTACATATATGGATATATAATTTATTTTTTGCTTTTGTTATAGATTGCCTGCATACATTGAGATGGTGATTCCTGCAAATGCATTGCCTAAAGTTATGGGTAAAGGAGGCACAAATGTTGACAATATCAGAAAGGTGGGTTTGGGAGTTGCTATCACAATAATTATAGCACTCTATTGCTATCATGAAGATTGTTTTAAAGCTTGTCATCATCTTACAGGCCACAATGGTTTAGGTGTTCCTTTGTTGGGTTCCTGTGAACCCTGAATTTCATTGTTGTTTGCTTAAATTTATGCTTGCATATCTATGCTAAATTGAAGCCAAGTTTGACTTACCATATAAATGAATTTAGCAACCACTAGGTACATAATAAGATAAAAGAGCTAGCTGAATTGATTCATGAATATATGTATATTCTGTTGTTGGTTATACACAGAAGAGTGCTGCTTTTTTCAGCAAAAATGTGGAACAGACAGACTGACTTAGTAGTATTTTTTTAAGTGTAATTAGTTTTTTAATCAAAATCTCTTTATTCAGGGATTGGAAAGCTATTAATATCATTACAAATCAGAAAATCTGAAATATATTTGTACATTGTATCATGCCGGAGTATGTATGGCCAAGAGGATTGTACCACATTGGATACCGAATATCAGATGATAATGAAATCTTGTGTGCTGTAAAGGTTGGATCTATTTTGGCATAAAAATCAATGATTTAGCTCAAGAACTTTGTGAGAATCATATCCATACAATGGAAAAGTTTGCTATTGATTGTCTTGAACTTCTTTTTGGTTAGCCAACCACATCTAGAATTAAGGGTTTATAAGAGTAACTGCAATTCTTTGAGGCTCGAGTATGACACCATGCTGTTTTCAGTTTTCTTCGTAGTGCCTAGTTATTTTTGTAAGTTGACATTTTAGGATTATATGGTTAGTTTTTCTTTTGTTGCAGATATCAGGAGCTCATATAGAAATTGTTGACTCGACAGCATCCCATTTTGAACGCATCGCCCGGATATCTGGTACCCTTGAGCAGAAGCGTTCAGCAGAGAACCTAATTCAGGCCTTCATAATGTCTACTTAAGATGATGGTCGAGTACCAGAGTAGGTGACCTTATGCTCTCTCATTTGCAGTGCTCTTCAGGTTTCCTAATCCCTTGGGACTATTCTGGAGAAACATGGGCAAGATCCCTCTTACTTCTGTCCTTCTGTACCAAACATAGTCTGTTTGTTCTTCAAAATCTACTGCCCGCTTGTCCTTCAGAAAAACTATTCCCTATCGTGATTCTATAAACCTGTCTTATCTATTATCGTGAATTTCTCAGGTCCTTGATTTCCTCAGTTTGATGTTACTTTCTTGTGAAACTTTAGTGTCATGAATATACCCTTGCTTAAGTCTTCAATGACTTTTCATGCTCAGAACTGCTATGTTTCACTATCAAATTTGTGCTTCATCCTTTCATCAGGCAGGGTCTATCTATCAACAGGATGATCAAGTTTGATATGTTATTCATGACAAAATTGAACTTTGCCAATGGTCATAATTGAAACAGAAGAACTAATTGATGACACCTTAATCATTTCTCTCAGCAACTCTTTGTTCTTTTTCCATGATCCATGAGTCTGATGCAAGTTCTGTTTTATTGACTACATCAGAGCTTTAAGCTTATTCATGGTGTTGTATAGTTTTATTTCTCATACTTGTTGCGACATATAAGATTCTTTTTGACTCTTCAGTACCCTCTTGTAGCATCAGTTTTGACTTTAATCTGATAGCCTCTTATGTTATCCCCCTGTTCTCCTTTTCTTCATTTTATTCTTTCTTTCTAGCTGTTCTTCAGTCTTCGTTTCATTTTCCCCAGCATTTTTTCTTAATTGACCCAGTCTTAACGATGTTTTGACTTTTAGCTATTGTATCTTGGTTCACTTTGACAAATTGCTCTCTTTCTTGATCTGACATCCTGTCTTATCCCATTTTTGCTAATCTGGTATAAACTAAAGGGTTTATTTAATATTGATGCCGTCGTTTTGGACTCATCAAGACAAGGAATTGAGATGTTTCTGGTGCCCATTCATTTTCCCCATGATTTCATGGGAGCACTTTGTTTGGAGGGTTGTTTTGTAGCTTCATTGACAAGAGGGTTAACTCAAATGGTTGACTGGACTGCTCTAGTTAACCATGAAGAATTCCATTACTGACAAATCATGTAAATTATAAATGTATTAGCCTTGATGTAGCTGTTGGAGTGATCCTGGTGCCTCTTTTCTTCTTTATAATCCTGGTATATAGTTGTCTTATCAGAGCCTTTTCTTTAGAACTAAAAGAAGCCAATGATATCTGAAAATTTTTCATCTCTAAACTGCATGCATATCCATTGAGCATAATGTTATATTAAAACTTTATGGCTTATTATCTCAATGCTTTCATGTTTTCTTGGTACTGTTATCAATCGTATTTTAAATTGTGAATGTTATGTTGAGCCATGGACAAAATTATGGATTAATGCATCTGCTTAGGTTTGATCTTCACAAAATGGGGGAGTGTAGTAGGTTATACTTTTGTATTTGACGCCCGTTAAACTTGTGTTTAACATACACAATATATCCTTGTAAAACTCAATATTTTAGATTCATTCTTAGTTGCTATAGTTGATTGTTAGAATAATGAATTTGAAACTTGAATAATACTAATTCCCATCATTTGGGGTTTGAATACTTTTTGTGATTTAATCCTTGTTTGATACAATTTCTGATAATTTTATTTTGCTTTAAGATAAAAGTGTGAGGTGAAACAGAAACTTAATATGATGTTGGAAAAAGTTGGGAAAGAAGGAAAATTAAGATTACTAACATGAATAATAGGAATGTTTTAGATATTTAGATTTTTTTATTATTTATCAAAATTCAAGTTAGACAACATATGTGAGATTTAAACAGTTAAAGCATCGCAACAATTTTTGGTAATTAAACACCATACCATTTTGATCATATTTCTTCAAGAGAGAAGTTTTAGGTCACCTTAAGAAATTTTGACAGCATGAACCCCTGTAATAGTTAAAGAAGTAGAGAGTTATAGACTAAAAATAAACCATGGAAGTGTCTACAGGTGGGCACCCAATATGACATCAGAATCTTCCAACCTTCTCTCTTGGTCTTCATCTTTCAGAGAATGAAGAAGGCAGCTCCTTTTCTTGGGTCACCATCCACAGGGGTGGGCAAGTTGGCCACTGGAGGTAGCTGCTACCAGGAAGAAGGTGGAGTTTGGTTCGAAAAGCAATTCTCCTTGTTGATGGCCAGAACCTAGTTTGGATCCTTTTCCTCTCTATCTATACACAAGTGGTTCATCTTTTCCTCCTCTTCCTCAGAAGTCTTCTAGTACACAATACTTGATTGTTTGTTCATGTATTTACTTAATCACAAGGTCTCATGCATGCAGAAAAAGTTGATGAGAAATCATTCATTGTTGCCTGCTGACATGGCACTAACATGTTGCCGACTTGTGAAGATGTAGGGAGATCCAAGATATCCATCCAGAGTTGCCATGTTGGTGCTGCTGCTATATATTATCAACACCAACTGAGGTCCATAAAGGTTGTGTGGAATTGGAGGTGAGAACCATTCTTTAGTTGCATGTTAAGTGTTGTTGGCATTATATTAGAACAATAGCTAAGTGGAGTCTCACACACAGCCTTTTAAAAGGTCAACGTTGATAAGGAGGAACAAACAGGGTTGGCCTGTCAAAGAAAGATCATGGTGACATTGAGCTAAACTAACAACTACAGCAGTGCAGCTCACACAACGTGCACTTCACAAATCGTCCCTTGTCGTTCACCATCTCTCCTGGCTCACTTGTGTATTGTGCATGATTGATGTTGATCTAAATGTGCAGCACTAGGGGGGAGGGAGCATGAAAGATGGTCTTCATTTAAAACATAACAGTCATAAATCAATTCACAAGGGAATTAGAATTATCCGATTCCACCACCTGATGTGAGAGGATTAAATTACATAAAATTTCATCCATTCTATCATTTCAAAGGTTGTTCATGAACAAAGAAGAATAGAAAAGGGCAACTCTTCAAGAAATAATGCACCCAAAATATGAGAGAGAGAGAGAGAGAGAGAGAGAGAGAGTTGTGTAGTTACAATTATGGAGGACAGACACAAAGTCTTGCAGCCTTTCAGATGATAGATCTTGTGGACCTCTTTTATTCCCAAGTTGTCTTTCAGTTTACATCAAAGGCCCCTATCTCCATCGCACCCTCCCTTGAGAGACGTACTACCACCTATTGTGTGGACCAACAGGAATCGTGATGGTCCTATGTGAGCGAGCACATATGAGCCGAGCCTTAAAAGCACCTTTACTGGAAACTCCCACAAGCTGTGGGCACGCCCTGGATCAGGACGGTGCATTTGGTATGTAGCTTATCATGTCTCTTCTTCCCTAGGTTGTGTTCATGAAGGAATCCAATGATTCCTCAGTGTTATATATCTCAAGTATTCTTATTAAGGGCAATGAAATCATATTATTATATTATTATTATTATTTTTTGTGAGCGAAATCATATATTTAAAGTCAGATTGGGGTATTTAAATAATCTTCTAAATCTTAACCCTGTCTCCTACAATTTCTCATGACCTGCTATCAGGCACATTCACATCCAACATTTTAGTTTGAAAATCAAGATTTGTGCCTAAATATCACGAAAATCAAAATAATCCAATCAAAATCTCGTGTAAGAGACATGACTCAAAATTTATCTGCCCCACCTACTGCAGCAAATAAGTCAATGCTCTTCCTTCAGGTGCAATCTTACTCTTCTTCTTGGCTGACATATACCTGAAGCCAAGCAACTTATTTTGCCTTCCCAGGCATCAAAGCTAAGCTACACAACTCTATCCAGGATACTATACTTCTTTTCTGAACCCATAAACACTGATGTTGAGCATGTTTATTGTGTGAGATACATGTACAGATTAATCACAAGAAAACATTAAGGCAGGAGCACATACATCCTGGGAAACATGTGTCGAATCAAAGCAGGCATTCGCACGAAGCTCCAATAATCAAGCAAACGAAACTAACAACACATTTATCCAATCTAAACGATGAATTAAATCAGAGAGTCCACAATGTTGAGAAACTAGGGTTGCACCATATGGCGACAGGTCCCAGGCAAAATGTTTTCCTTTCCATATCGAGGATTGAAAACATGGGCAAATTCACCAAAGAATAAGAGAAAAGGAAACATGAGGTTAAACTCAAACTTCTAAAATGAGACCTCAGCATCACTGGATGAGACATCATGTTTGGATGAGACCTTCTGCTTTCTTCCATTCCTTCTCTTGCTATTAGCGCTTCCTTTTCCTTTTGATGACTGCCCTGCATCATTCAACTACGAACGCAAAACAAGAGCAATCAGCCCACCTTCTGTTGTTAAAAGTAATAATTTGAGCATCATTTTTATAAAAAAAAAATGCCACATGAGGATGGACAGGCTCAAATAGATGACTGTCAACCTGACAGTCAAAGAAGACAAAAATATCCCCTATCATCTGGAGAGGATCATCTTTCTAAAACTAATTTGATCCTCACATGTCACTTTGTTATGGTAGTATTTAACACAGACTGAATATGGATTCAATGTGATCAAAACCAAAAGTTAAATGCTTAATTTCCTATTTAGAATTTGCTGAGATCAGGTCCACCACTCACCAATAGACCTCTTTAAAGGAAGCCACTCCAACCTAACTATTTTGAAATGATTAACATCGATGTAGCGTAATCAAAGTTCATCCTGTGTCAACCTACTAGACCCGGCACGAGCAGGTTTGATCATGCAAGTAAACCTTCAATTGTCTAAATTAAGGTCTAATTACACCAGAAAATCATTAAACAGCACCCCACACATCTATAATCTACTTGAAATCTTGAGAAATGTGTGATAATATTGTTCCTGTTTTGCATTTATAAGGAAACATGACTTTTTCCAGCTAATTTGGTGTGTCGTTCATATTCAATCAACCTACAACCACTAATATCTCCAGGTCAACTGGATGGTGACCATGAGATGGCATATAGATCACTAATTACTTTGGAACACACAATGGTTGAAGCCTTAATACTTGATACCTGATTGGAACTTCACCTAGTTTAGTATAATACTAAATGATCAAATCACAGCTGATGAGGAACACCCAAGTGTATGTATGATCAGACCCCAACAACTCAGTCACTCACCCCGAAGCAGAAGCCAGTGGAACTGTTTTCCAACCCATCCAGCTTTGCCTTCTCCGAGTTGCCTCTCTTGTTGCTGCCATTGCTCCCTCCATCAGCAAACTGCAGTCCTGATGGCATCGAGCAATTGAGACCGTCGGTTGGCCGAGCTTGGGGGCCACTGTGGATGGAAGAATCACCGAATCCGGCGTCCAGGTCGTCCTGGAACATATCCAGGAACATCCGCTGCAGCTCCTCAAAGCTATCATGACCATTCTCCTGCACAGTTTAACAGCTCAAATTCCATCAAATTGATCTACCAACATCAAAATGGCATGCAGTTTTAGACCAAGAAACCACTAAAAAGGAAGTCTTACCCCAGATTTCGTTTGGCTCATCATCTGAGCTATCTCCCCAATAAAATCCCCCATTCCCTGCAGTAAAAACTACTAATTGTAAGAGAATATTGATTAAGGCAAGTAAAATAGAGAACAAATGCATACTTTTTCGTCATTATCATCCTCGTTATCGTAGATTCCCACATCATACAGAAATCTCTTGCTGGAGTCCGAGAGAACTGTGGAAAATCGAAGACAGAGACCCATAACAACGGCTTTTTTTTTTTTTTTGTCTATTAAGTGAAACCACGAGAAGTTTCTCTAAGTTCAATAAAGAAAGAATTGATGCATATTAGAGATCAATGTATATAACGTTCCTTACAATGCAAATTCTTCCTGCAAACGAAAGATCGAGCAACATAGAAAAGGGGAGATGGTGTGGAAAGGAGAGGAAGAACAGACCAGAGTAGGCTTTTTGGATTTCCTGGAACTTCTCCTTCGCTTCCTCCATCCTTCGATGGTTTCCCGAAGCCGAGCACTTATCCGGATGCCATCTCTGTCGCCCATTTTTTGACGAAATGGACAAAACTTCCGTCAAAGACAGATCCAGGTGGAAATTTTCGGCTTTGTCGATCGAAAACGAGTAGGAACCAATCGAAGAAATCAGGAATTCCGGTCAATTCCAAAAGCGGCCAACCAGAATCATCCGAAGAAAACATGAACCAAAAGACTACAAAAAAAAAAGATAAAAAATCGAAACTTTGAGATGGTAAGTCAATCAAATCGCTCTAGTTCCTCCAAAGACATCATCTTTCCGGTCTCTCTAACAACAGAGACTCCGAAACCAACCGTCCAAATTGAGGAGAAAGCAAATACTTTTGAGTCTGCAAGCATACCATAGCCAGCTTCTTGTACGCGATCCTCAGCTCCGCCTCCGAGCACTCCTTCCTGAGCCCCAGCACCGTGTAGAAATCGCCGATCTTTTCCTCCCCGGCGGCCATTGGAACCCCGCTTCCGCCAGGATACCATAAACGCCTCCTCCGCCGCCGGTAACGTAGGGACGGACCAAAGCTCCTC
The DNA here is from genome assembly GCF_036884655.1 of Musa acuminata AAA Group. Taxonomy (NCBI): domain Eukaryota; kingdom Viridiplantae; phylum Streptophyta; class Magnoliopsida; order Zingiberales; family Musaceae; genus Musa; species Musa acuminata. The sequence continues at coordinate 13,503,600 of NC_088335.1, read as the reverse complement.
CACGGACCGAGTTGACACGAGTCCCTGACGCAACCGCGAGAGAGAGAGAGAGAAGAGAGAGAGGGGCGAGGATCAAACGTAAGAAGACCTGGGGAAGAGCCTCACGGCTCCTCCTCTGCCTCCGACTCCGAGAGAATCCTCCAGAAACAGTCACCTCCTACCCTTTTTACCGCATAGTAGTCCAGGAGGTAAACCCACCGGGATCCTTATCCTGACCACCGGCTGTCTCGCTGAAATCGAACGGTGGGATGGGGCCGGGAACGGACATGGACGGCCTAGATTGGACGGAGCGGAGATATTTTTGGCATCTATCCCGAAAGTTCTCTTTTGGTCAACGCTGACGGAGTTGCGGCCGGACCGACGGTGCGTCCCACCACCAGATATAAAAAAAGGGTGCCGCGCGAACGCTTCGCTCGCCTACCCGCTTCCGGCGTCGCCCGTCTCACGTATCCGCTTCCTTGTTGGATGCAGCGATGGCGGCCACGCGGGAACCGCGTCTGTCGCATCAGATACTGTGGGTCCCACTACTAGATATGTATAAATATATATAAAAGGAGGCTCCCGAATGCTCCGCTCGCCTACCCATGTTGGGCCCCGTCTCACGTATCCGCTCCCTTACTGGAAGCAGAGACGAGGCCCACGCGGGACCCGCTCTCCTGCGACAATTTCACTCTCAGAGACGGTGGGCCCGATGAGATAACATTTCGTGCCTCGTAGTTTTGGTCGTAGCGAATCTTTCTTGTTCTCACCGCGTTATCTGTGTACGTACAGGTTGACTCGAACTCGTGATCCGAGTCGTGGTCATGAGCAGGTTTGGGTGGGCTTGAAACAACCCCTTCCGTCGTCAAATCGATCGATCGTGGCGCGTCGCCTCTGATTTATTATGGTGCACGTGACGATACATTGTTGCCGTTGTTTGACTTTAGACTCGTTTCATGTCATGAGATGATTAAAGGTCTTCAAACTTACAAGTCATGATTTGGTCCGACGAAAATGTTTACCGGATGTCAAATCTTCATCATCCATGGCTTCGTTCCAACTTCTCAATTGCCTCCTACATTTGTTTCACGGAGGGGATTAAAGCATGAACAAGCCATCACAAGCCTGTTAAACCACTACGCATGAGGCAATTAACACGAGATTTACTCGCATGCAGTAGAGTGGTCCACAAGTTAGGGGTCAGTTGTAAAGAGGAATTAAGAATCACTATCTAGAAATTATACTGAAATCAACAGCATGTGTTTCGTTTCGATTCTTCTACAACAATAGACAATCAACATCTTCTTCCAGCACCGTTGTTCTTGCTACCATACCACCATTGCAAGTTATTGGTACGAAAAAGTAGCAGAACGAAGATATATAGAGAGAAATTAACAATCATTATCTAGAATTTCTAGAAATCAACAAAAGAGGGAACGAAGATATAGATAAATTAACAATCACTATCTAGAATTTCTCAAAATCAACAGAAATGTTTTGAGAACACCATCATCATGGTTACATTTTATTTTACAACAATAACCAACAAGATCTTCTTCCAGTATCGTTCTTCCTGCGGTACCTTGTAGCTAGCCAACTTTGAATCTGAATGTAAGTTAATTTGGATCTCCTTATGCTGAGAACTGTGTTTAGAGGGGCATTTTGCTATCACCATTTATCACACGATTGACAAATTATGCCTCTCAGAACCACTAAAAGCCTTTTGCCGTAGATAATTCCTCGATCAGCATTCATAAGCTTGCTTCCGAATCTGAAAGGCACACCTTCAAATATTCAGTTGCAAACATGGCCATAATAGACAGAGACGGCTGCACTTTTTGCTCGCTTTTGATTTAGGTTAAAATGCTTGCAAGGTAGTAAATAACCCTTGGGATTGCAATACATAGCTGCTCATTTAAGTAGATAGCTTAATGCTCTTAGATAGCTCCCCAATTCTAGTGTGGCAAGAATGGCAGTGGCATTAGTTACTAAAAATTGAAAAGGAGAATCAACAGTAAAAACTATGTATTTGATAATTGTTAATGCATGAAAGGAGAGCTTAATTATGTTTAGTTGCTAAGGGCATAGTAGAACAAGCTATGGCCCTTTGAGAGGGGAGGAACAAGCCACGTCATGACAAATCTGCAGACACAAAAATATCATAATCTTGCCCCCCTGACCAACTACTGTATTTTGCTTCTAAAATAAAACCAATATTGAAGAAAGGTACAACCATGTCCAACCATGTGAATGGGGACTTGAGATCCAAACGATTTGAAGAACATCTGAAGAAGGACTGGTGTTGGAGCACCAGGCAGAAGAACATATAGAACTAACTTTTAATAAGTATATTGCAAGGCCATTCTGATCATAGTTAAATAATACAATAATTCATATCTTATTCATAGGTAACTCCAAGACAACCTCAAGGTGAGCATGTAAAACAAAGCAGGAAATTAGAGTAGTTCTGACATCAGTGTGACAGACCAAGATACTACACAAGAATAAATGCTTTGGCATGGATTTTAAACATTTCAAGCAGATACCGAGACTAGAGGAGTTTTCTTAGATTTAAATCCCATGCTACATGTTACTGTTTTGTGCCTCTCATCTAATGATAGTGCATGTCATTTTCACTGAGTCTACCAGTTGGATTATGCTATCGAAGTCACTATGGCAAAGCAAGAAAATTATGGTGTCTTTGGTTCATCATAAAAGAAAAATTTATGAAGGATGTCAGTTTTTGGTTCAGCTGCAAAAATTTTTGATGTTTTTGTCTTTATTTTTTTATGTAGCACATAGTAGAAAAAACAACATACGGAGTTAATGGCACTTCACACCTGAGATTTAGCAAAGCAATTACCAAGTTCTGAAACAACTTACCTTACTCTTTCCACACAATGCACATTTGTATGATTTTCCTGCATTAGTAGTGCCACTGCGTCATAGTTTTCTTTAATATGTCAGTACTTGCTATGCTGGGAAAGCAGCTGGAACTAGTAAAAGAAAAGCTGTACGGATTAGTAGTGGCACATTAAGCAAACTGGAGCTATTTGCACTTACCATTTTGAATGATTTGTTTTTCTGAGACAAGCAGTTGACTGTTAGGTTTCTGAAGCATGTATGCTTTGTTTGCCACTCGAAGATAATGCTTCTCTATTATGCGGTTTAGAAAGCAAATCATGATTGCAAGCTGAAGGCATGACTGGCAGGATCCCACCAGGATTCAGAGGAAATAGAGTACAGTAGTAACCATCCATGATAGCCTCAAAATTGCAAGTACTCACAACCTCTGGAATCTGATACATATCACATGTATAGCCATAAAGATTGGGGTACTCAAGTAGCTTCTTCTTTGTGCACTTGAAGAGGACGTTGTACACAAGGTCGAAACGGATCAAAGTAGTAAATAGGCAGACATCAGCTAAAGTCAATGCATCCCCACACAAGTAGCGAGAGGTAGACAGATGAGATTCTATCATATCCAATGTGTTGAACAATCCATTGACTGCAGTGTCATATGCTTCTTGGCTCTGCGCAAACCCGCATCTGCAAAACGAAGCTAACTGTTGTCAGCGAGAGATTTTATATACATCCAATAACACAATTTCACAAATGACCCAAAATTGGTCGCCCATCGATCTAATTGTTTTCCATCAAAACAAGGTAGTTGGCAAAAATTTTCCCCTCTTTTCATTAAGAATTCTTGGCAATCCAGAGAGAAAAATGCCTGCTTGGGCTGACAAAGATCATGCACAACTTGTCCATTACAGACTTCATTGCGAGATATGCTAACATTCTCTAATAGATATTGTTGGAATTGTTTAGCTCAACAAAGTTGCATGAAAATCCCACAGAGCTCCAACTTGGAAGAACACATAAAAGAGAGTTTCTTGCGCAGGATAAATATCAAACGCAGAACAGAGCAATTGGAGTAACAACAAGATAAGGACAGAGAGAGCTCATTACCTATAAACCCCATTGTTAACGTTGGGATAGATCACCCGATTCCAGTCGTCGATCTCGTTTTTGAGCTCCGACGGGCAGAGGTCCAACCCTGAGCCACCATGAACCTCACCACCGAAGTCAGCGGAGTTCAAGAACTCGATGATCGCGTAGCTCTCGTTGCACACCACTTCCTTCCTCTCCGCGTCCCAAAGCATTGGCACCGTCGACCTCCCGTCGTAGCCGCCCCTCCGGAGCCCGTACACCTCCCTCAGCGTACTCCGCGCATTGGCGCGGTCGGGCCCGGGTCTCAGATCTTCGCCGACGGCGGAGGGTCCACGGGGGCGGAACAGCCAGGAGCCATCGAGGCCGGGGGCCGCGATGGAAACGGGGAGCGCGGAGCGGAGGCCCTTAAGCGCGCGGACGACGAGGACGCGGTGCGCCCAGGGGCAAGGGAGGGCGACGTAGAGGTGGAGGTTCATGGGGTTCCGGCAGTACGAGGCGGGGACCGAGGGAAAGGAGGAAGTGGGACGGGCGTAGGAGCCAGGTGGGGAGGCGGCGGAGGAGGAGGAGGGAGCGAGTTGGCGCATCATTAGGTGCCACGCGGCAGACCATCCGGATCGGACGGCAGAGACGAGGGCCTGAGGGGGGAGGCCGCGGCCCCAAAGGAGACGCCCGGCGGCAGTGACCAGGTCCTCCTTTGCGTCGCTAGAGGAAGAGGAAGAGGAGGAGGAAAGCACGGTAAGCGTAGGGCATCGACGGCGTTCGCTGGTGCGGTGTCGGGACCCGCCGGAGAGTCGGGGACGGGGTTGCGGAGTCGGGGGGTTGGGGAGGAGCGATGCGGCCGGCCACATGTTGTCGATGGGGTGTCATTTGGTGCGTCGAAGGTCGTTTAAGAGCTGCGGCGTCACGCTTTGAGATGCGCTCACAAACTCGATTGATGCTTTAGCATTCGTGCCGAAGACCCCGAAGTATCAGAATCACACTGTTACCGTGCGCAAAGGCTCGATGGATATATTTAAAGAGTCGTGCTTAGGCCCATGAACAAGAATAAACCTCCATACATTCTCATTCATGCTAGCCATAAATACTATTTCCTTGACTTAAACCTTAATATTGTTTTGATTCTATGATGCATTTTTCCAGTGTTATTATAGTTCAGCATGATAAAATTATCTAATTACAGAATCAATATTTCTGCTTCATTTTCAAATGGAGTGATCTGAGCTGAAGCAGTACAATGACTATTGTTTAATATCACAAATGCTTAGTTTTTTTATTGAGAAATGCTGATGGTCAACATATATATACATATATATATATATATATATATATATATATATAGAGAGAGAGAGAGAGAGAGAGAGAGAGAGAGAGAGAGAGAGAGATAAAGAACTTGCAGATTATTTAAGTATATATATATAGTTAAATATATATTTATATTTACTCAACAAACCCATGGGGTGAAGTTTAATGGCCTCTATGACACATTGCAAGTAGCCAGCCATATGAGGCCTAGTCAAGAAGTAGAATAGCAGATGTGTACCTTTGAATCCATAATGTTTCAGTGGTGAGATGGGGGATGGATGGGTTCATAGCTTCACAGTGCAGTTGTTGATCATGGTAAGAAGGTACAGAGTGCTTTGGCTGCTCTTCCTGCTGGTTCATTAATGCCATTGATCCAACGACATCTGTGGTCGAAAGCTTGGCGACACAACAACAGATGGTATGATGAAGCCTCCTCTCATTGACGGGCACATTTTGCATGCTTCAAAGCTAGCTTTAGCAGCCAAACCCAAATGGGCACAGACTGCCTCGATCATTACTGTAGTTCCATAGACTGCAGCAGCTTCATTTCACTTGCAGGCCTTCTTATTGGCTGACGTCTTCTGTTGTGTACGTACTCGAAACCACGGAACAGTAATAGTATTGTAGTCAGTCAAGTGCACGTATTCTAATGGTTATAAATCTAATGTCTAGAAACCCGAAGAGATCATCCCTTCCTTTATAAATTCTACATGATGAAAGTTTGTGGTGCATATACAACATATACTTGGAAAGATTCTTCTTCCTTTTAATCTCTTGGGATGTAAATAAATATTCTCTTCTTGATATATATATATATATATATATATATCATGTTGATTAAGTATCTTTAAATGGTGTTACATCATAAACTACATACGTTTAGATGGAACCGAATTATTTATTGTCTGACCAATCAAATTCTTGCGGTCATTTAGGCTACAAGTGTTAGGCAACTTATATTTCGACTGAATTCCGATGTGTCCAGTTTGGATTGGATGTTAAATCTAACCGATACACACATTGTTCCAAAAGATAAATCTCTCTCTTTGGAGTGGAAATAAAATAAAGATTTATGATGAATTGAGACAGCAGTGCAATCAGCTAAGATGATTACATCAGAATTGGCTTAAAGACTTTTCGAGCGTTGGATGTTAATAGAATAAACAAGAAAAATATGGCACGTGGACATCACTTTTTGATTCAATCATATAATTAATTGAGTTCCTAAACTTGAGCTTTGGAAGCTTATTTTATCGCAAGTGATAGGGTGGTGACCATGGACATGGTCCATCCATCCATCCATCAAGTTCATATATATAATAAATACAACACATAAACAAACGCTTTCGTCGTCATTGCATTGTTTAATTAGTCAAACAGCAATAATTTGTTCCATCATTAGAACAATTTTCTCTCTCTCTCTCTCTCTCTCTAAAAAAAGGTCTTTTATCTTTTACTATTAAAAGATACATGAGATATTTAGGAAATATCTAAACTTATCTTCATGATTTTTTTTTTCTTTAGTCAACATAGAGCGAGCTAGCTGGTCACATCAACATTGGATTGTAGACTTGAAAGTTGGATATGACTATAAACCCTTCAATTCTTGCCGTGAAGAGTTATAGTTATAATTGATTGGTCCCCTAATCTTCATCATATAAAGAATTGTTTTCTTGCAAGTGATAGGATGATGGTGACCAATTGACATGGTGCATCAAGTTCATAAAATAAAAGAAAATAAAAATAACAAAGACTTTTTTTTTTTACCTTGCTCCTGTCATCATTCTTATTGTTTAATCCAAACAATCTGTGGTTATATCGCATGATGGGTTATGAAAGCTTCATTGGTCAATTGGTGTTGCAGGAAACAAAGGTAGGAGTGGACTTTAATGATCACTTCATGCATCATTGTGATGCTTCTTCTTCTTCTTCTTCTTCTTCTTCTTCTTCTTCTTCTTTGTCATTAAGCCGACCAAATGGTGCGAGTGGTTCCCACACACACCCTCCCACCCTATCTTATAAACATTCTCCCATTCGACATCCTTACGACAGTCAAAAAGACGAGCCTTCATCGAAAGGGTTTGCTTAGCTGCTCCCAGACGCGTTGACCAGATCATCGCGTCTTTTCACATGGAATATGGAGGAGGAGGAAGAAAGAGCATGTCCTTCTCCAACGTGGCTCCAAATCAGATGGTTCCCAAGAAAAGATGACGCGTGTTCGTTCGTTCGATCGATCGATCTCTGAGTTGACCATCTCTCTCCCGTTTGCCGACTCATTGCCATGTGTTGTTCCCCACGACAATTTGCAGCAGATTACAAGTCGAGGCCTACCTGTTTGACCGAGTTGACGTTGAAGTTGGTGCCACTTTAATTAACTTTGCTAACCAATCTATGCCGTGCTTCTCTCTCTCTCTCTTATCCACCATCATCCATCCTAATCTTAATTAGTTTTGTTTAATGAGAAATAAGCATCATAATAAGTCATCAGGCGAGCCATATCATAATAAGGTAGGTAGGTATCGATATACAGACCAAGGTAAATTGAATGATACGCATCGTATGAGATCATGGTACATGATTTGTATGGCTTGATACATACCCTATATTGGGTTAGATACGCTCGGGGGGATCGATACAGTGCAACACCGAGATGACCAGATAAATACAAGGTGATGGATGATGATACATGGTCGGTCTTCTTTATTGGGTATTTTTCTTTCCTAAAGCTTTTCTTTTCAATAATAAAAAATTTGGTATATCAATATACTAATTTTAATATATAAAATTGATAAATAGATAGATAAACGTTGATCCAAGTATAGTATATTAGGGAGAAGCAATTGATGGTATGTTAAGGAGAGTTTCCAAGAAAGAATAATGAGCACATAATTACTTGCCACTCTTAACACGCCGAATCCTGCAGGCTTCGACTCGGAACTCGGAATCCCACTGAGTCGACTCGGTGGTGGAAATGAAGCATCATAGTCTCCAACGAGGGAACTAAATAATGAAATTTATGGATTCAATTAAAATTTGCTCAAAATATTTAGTAAGTAAATTAAAGTCGTACATCTAATCTAACTTTTACATCTAATCTCGACGACGACAAAAAAAAAAACATATGGAAAAATAGTAAGAGATAAAATATTCATTTTTCTTTTCAAAAAAATAAAAAAATGTATTACATTATGCTTATGATTAGATTAACTATGAGATCTATTACTTGTACTACAACAGCAATGCATTAACCGATCCGAATTTTGAGAGACGTCAAACATTTGTTCTTACCGCCACCATCGCATTAGACGTCACGTAAATAAGCACAAGGCAATCTCACAAACACGACTGGCTCGGCTCCGAGTTGTACTTGACTCGTCCATCGACACGACAAAACACGACCTTCCATATTTGGCTCGAAATCTTAAATGAAATCTATAAAGGCGTCGATGTGTTCGTGTTTGCTGATTAGATTCTTTCGCCGCCTCATCGTTGTGTTCTTTGCCGTTTGGCTCTTCTTCTTTCTTTTCTTCCAATCAGCAAACGCAGGAGAAACCTGTAGAATTTCTCGTGATTTGGTTCTCCGCCCCATCTGTTGCCGCGTACACCCTCGAAGATCGATCTTTGTTGGTGATCTTATCGTGTTCTGTTGTTTTTCCTGCCCTTCTCTTTGTGTTTTCTTCCTCTGGTTTCGTAAAGAAAAGAGACCGGTTTCCGGGAGCCGTGAGTGGCGGCCAAGAGGGAAAGCGAGAGGAAGAGGATGCTGTATTTGAAGCAGCCATGGAGGAACCTGGAGCTGCGGCGGCGGACGTCCTGACCTCAGGGGCTTCGGATGTCCAAGTGATGTCGTCCGATCCCGGGGCGCGGGCTCCGGACGGAATGGCAGCAGAGGGAGGAGCGGTGGCTCGGAACGACGACGAGCCCAACGACGCCAGCTTCTACCTGCACGTCTTCGAGCTATACGAGACTCAATCTGTAAGAAAGTTGACCAAAGAATCGGTTTTTTTACCCCCCTTCTTCCAGTCTTTCTTGGTTCTTGATTCGTGGTCGCTTCCTCGCTGCTTAGTCAGTCCCATTGCTCGTTATCTAAAGATTCAGTTTTGTGTTTCTTTTGGTTTCTTTGATGGTGCTCGATCAAACTGTGACATTTTTCTCGACATGTCTGAAGCCATTTCAATTCTTGATTTCTTTGATTGCATCCAAATCCAAGCAAAGTCAACTGTCATGTAGGAAAATTTTGCTACTAGCTCATTCATCGGTTTCTTTATTTGGTGATGATTATAGGTGCTTCTTTTAGACTCGAGTTATATGGAGTTTAGTTGTCTTGGATTCCGTGTCTCGCTTTTCGATATTTAATCTATGTTTCTCTTGGTTTTTCGCAATAGTTAGTGTTAATAGTCACCATGTCGCTGACTTTTTTACCCATAATAGACTCCACTGGAAGACTTATTTTGTACTATAGTTAGTTTTGAGGTTCTATATCTCTTTCTGTGCAAATTATAAATTATTTATCATGTTAATTTTCTAGTATTAGTTTTAGAGGGATTGATCAGAAATTGTCATGATTAAGATCAAATCATCCTCTATGAGATTCTTAAGCAATTCTCATTTACAAACATTTGAACCGACGATTATGAGTTCCAAGATGTAGATGCACCCTGCTCAAATTTTCTGCTTGTTCATTGTTTTAGGCAAGGTTCGCCGAACCGTACCGTACCGGCGTTTCGACGCCGGCTCGGTACGGTACGGTACGGCGTACCGAGCGGTATACCGAGGTGTACCGCTCGGTACACTTAATTTCACCGATTTATCCCTCCGAAAATACCTGAAAATTAAAAAAAAAGTTAGGATAGAGTTTTCAAGTTACAAATAAATATAGTAATAGTATAAGTTTAGCAAAATCAATGTAAATTAGATAAAAATAGCATCACATATCTTTTTCGGGCTTTGAGGTAGTCTTGTTCGAGGTTCGTATTTCAGCTCGTTATAGATTGAAATATCTATAGAAAAATCAGTTGAATTGTTAGACTATTTTGTTACAATATAAACTCTAAAATTCAAATGAATTAAATAATCATATATCTAGATATACCTGATTGTTAATTCTATCACCAAAACGAACGACGAGCCTCCACGGGTGGTGGATCGGGGTCCTCGATCCGATACATATCAATATGATACGTTTGTTGGACCCAATCATGAAATTGATCCCATGACATAGTGTATTGATACACCGTATGCCATTGATGCATCAATGTGGTACTGATCGTAGATTGATCGTCATAAATCATATTTGTCCGAGGCAGCTCTTGAGGCATATATTGGTGTTGTTCTGTATCATGCTGTTGCTCAGAGAAGGATGACCAACTATCACCATACTGTTGTTGCCCATATGATTCTTCATAATACGATGGCTGTGAATACGATGAGTCTCTTTCTGTGTCTATATCATGTATGCTCTGTCGCATTTGTTCATATTCATCCACTGCCTTCCCCTTCCCCTTCTCCTTTCCCTTCCGCGCATAAACTTGACCAGTACCTTGTCGAGTTCCATGATCTGAATCTTGAGTGGCATGTGTAAAATATTGCTCCTCAGTCCATTCACCACCCTCAAGTTGTGCAGACGAGACCAACGACTGCCCGGTATCACCGCCATCATCTGTTGAGGCACTGCTGTCCGTGTTGCTGTCATGTCTCTGGACCGAACGAGAAAGAGAATGTGATTGTGAAGGTGTCTCGTCGCCCGACTCGATTCTTTCCAACGATGCAACTGATGCTATTGCCTTCCCCTTTGCCTTTGCACGTTGGGCGGATGAGTGTGACCGTTGGGTATCGGTAGTTCCTCGAGCAGTTTGACTCATACCATGTTGTAATCGAGGGGGATTTTCTACCCGTTGGGGTTGTGCTTCTTCTTCTTCTATTGCCTCGGTGATAAAACGTGAAGGACGCTGAGGATCTCCCGCCTCATCAAGTAGAGGATCCTCTTGGTTCTCTGCTGCTTCAACCCAATCTAACATTGGCTCTGAATCTTCGTTGTAGAATTGGAGGTCAATGGGATCAATATCTGGTTCCTCTGGCTCCTTATCCAACTCAGCACATCGCAATTTTAGCCGTATATTATAATGGACATATACTAGTTTCTCTAACCGTCTGTAGGAGAGTCTGTTGCGGACTTTCGTATGAATCAACGCAAACGTTGACCAATTACGTTCGCAACCACTAGATGTTGTTGTCTGTGAAAGTACACGAACGGCAACCTTCCTTAAATGTGGTGCATCGCCTCCAAATTGTAACCACCACTCGACTGCAAAAAGATATAAATAAGATTTTATTAGCATAACAAATAATTAACATTAAATATAATTGATAATCAATATGCATAACTTTTCCTCACCAGGATCCATAGTGTAACGGCATGATATAGCTACAACGTCGGAGAATGAACCAACTGTTTCTCGAAATAATCGACCCTCCATAAGAGCATCGGCTGCCTCGGTAGTGTTTGGCAAGAGTCGATATATAACATTTCGTAGTGTCGTTAGGAAATTATTTTGCGTTCCGAGAGCATATCGATATTGAATTGCCGGGTTTAGATAATACGCTGCAAAACATAATTTTGTTAGTATGATAATTTATTATCTAAATAATAATAAATTAAGTATTTTTGAATATGAATTTACCTGCATTATGGATATCTTGATCCATATGAACTTCGGTCCGACGATCAATGATTCGTACGTATTGGTCGGCCTTAAAATCATCTTTGAATGCTTTCCTGACCTCCTCTCTTGCTGAAATCAGCATATATTTAAGATACGGCATTTGTGGACGCTTGTCCATATCGACCTTACGGAGGACAATATAAAGTGGTTCCACACCTTTTATGATTTCTGCTATAGTCTCCCAAAATCTAGATGAAAGAATGGCCTTTTCTATCTTCTTTCCATCACTCAATTTCGAATATCTGGATTCAGACTACTCTTGTGAGCTAGCCATTGCCTTCAAGCCATGTCTTTTTTGCTATAATGATTTTAATGCAATAAAATTTGTAGCAAACCGAGTAATTCCAGGTCGAAGTATCTCACCATTTACATACTTTTGCATTAATGCGTGGACCCAATGATGATTATATATAAACTTTGTAATTGATTGTGCTCGAGCTACATATTTCTTGACCGTATCCAACTCACCAATATCCTTTAGCATTAGATCTATGCAATGAGCTGCACATGGAGTCCAAAACAAAGTTTTTCTTTTTTCCATCAATTGCAAACCGGCTTTTTTGAAATTCGCTCCATTGTCGGTTATTATTTGGACAACATACTGTGGTCCAATCTCCTCTACCATAGTATCCATCAAGCTCTCAATGTAGTTTGCATCTTGGATCTTTTCAGAAACATTAACGGACTTATGAAACACCACTCTTCTATTGCAATAAACAAGAAAGTTGATGATACTCATTCTTGTTGGTCCTGTCCAACTGTCACACATCAATGTCACCCCATATTCATCCCATTGCCTCTTGAAGGATTTGATCCAATCCTTTAGTTCTGCCACCTCCTCATCTAAGTACACGCCGTGAATCTCCTTCGGTGTTGGAGGTTGGATCCCCGTGCCAGACTTTTGAATAGAGGAGATCATGCTCTGATAATATGGACCTTGGGCTGTGTTGGCTGGAATCCTATGAAAGTTGAACCATTTTGAGATTGCCTTCCCAATATCCCGTTTTTTTTCTTTTGTATATGCATCGTCAATCCGTGTCTGTTTCGCTGTTTGTGGAGGATAGGCTTGCGGATCAATATCAACAATATCTGGTGCGGACCTCCTGCCAAGACCTCTCATAAAACCACGGAGTCCACCATACCTCATGCTACTAGTTCGGCCTAACTGAGAAGGAGCAGTTGGTTGCCTCATGCTGGTTGACCTCTGGATTCCACTACCACTACCATGCTCTAATTGTGAGTCAGGTCGTCGATGCCTCATTGCTTCATCGACCGTATGCTGATGCTCCAATGATGCACGAATCCCAGCTGTGAGATCCGGGTCGACTTCATCGCCGCAACCCTCATACTGATCATAAACTGGTTCCTGTGTAGCCCTATGATATTCTTCCTCAACTCTTGCCTTCTTTTTTAATGCATCTTCCTTTGCTTGTTTCATCTTGCTTTGAAATAATTTACGGATCTCCGTTGGAACCTTCTTGCATTTTGCAACGTCAGGATACCCACCAGCCAAATGCATTTTTACTCGAGTTATTCCTCCACCTTTACCAATGTAGTCACAATAAATACATTGCCAATGATGACGGTTTCCATCTAGCTTTCGGGCATGAACCCATGCATCATCGTGTGACTGTTCCTTTGATGCCATGATCCTATCAAATTTAAATCAAATAAACTATAAAGTATAAACATATTAAATTGACCAAATATCGATCATAAATCACTAATCACAATATTAAGTAATTTTATTAAAACATAACTAATCATATTTTATTATCATAAATATGTTACGTGCATAAAAGAAGTATTAAAATCATTAGATACACTAATTATGTGATTAATATAGTTAATTTTTCACTAATTATTTCTCTTTCAACATTATAAACATGGCAAATACTTTAATAGATATTAAAGATATTGGATTCACATAAAATCGAATAAATTTTGATTAAATCATCGTAAAAATAACTAATTACAGTATTAAATAACTTTAATAAAACATAATTAAACTTATTTTACCATCATATATATGTTAAACACATAAAAAAAAAATTAAATATGTAATTTTAATCCAATATGATTCAAAATTCAAATTATGATAAACTTATCATTTATCTACACTAATCATTTACTTCTCTTTCACTACTATAAACATGACAAATACCCTAATAGGTATTAAAGACATTAAATTGATATAAAATCAAACAAATTTCGATTAAATCATCATTAAAATAACTAATCGCAGCATTAAATAACTTAATTACTCTCTAATTAAAGAAAACGAATACATACCTCTTGATTAGAAAGTTCTTCCTCTTAATCTTCCCAAATTTACCTCGATTGAATTCACAAATCGTTGTTTTATAGAGTTTATGAGAGAAAAGAAATGTTTGAGAGAGAGTTTAAGAGAGTATAATGAAATAGGGGAGAGAAGATTAGTTTAAATAGGAGGAGAAAGGGCTCCAACGGTCAATTTGACCGTTGGAGCACTGTAGCACTGCTACAGTGTGGTAACGGTCGATTTCGACCGTTACCGAGTGGTACCGGTCGATTTCGACCGTTACCGAGTGGTACCGGTCGATTTCGACCGTTACCGAGTGGTATCGGGCGGTAACGATCGAAATCGACCGTTACCGAATGGTACCGGGCGGTAACGGTCGAAATTTCGATCGTTACCGCCCGATATATACTTTTTTTGGTGTACCGCCCGGTAGAGGGCGGTCCGCGTACCGGTCGCCTCTCGGACCGGTACGTACCGCCCGTACCGGGCGGTACACATCGGTATGGCGAACCTTGGTTTTAGGATTCTTCCTACCAAAATATTTACACGTAGTTTGATGCTTAACATTGCAGAACTTTTATATGATCAGAAAGAACAGAACATCATGGAGACTGTTAAAGATTGGCAGGTTGAGAGCTTCAGAACTTAATATCTGTCAGGAGTCCACCACATACACTGAAAGTGAATGTAAAGAGTTGCTAAATCGAATACATGAAGAAAACAAGTCGACTGGCGGACTAAAGTTTGTCACTGACTGCTATGGCATTGTTGGTTAGTGCAACCCCAATTCATTATCATTCCATGTGGTAGTTAGTATTTTTCATTCTGAACAAGATTGTGATGAAGAATGTTTTTTCTATCAGGATTTGTAAAGTTTCTGGGGCCTTACTACATGCTCCTTATAACTGAAAGGGAGGAAATTGGAGCTATACTTGGTCACACGATCTATGCTATCACCAAGAGCAAAATCATCGCACTACCAAATTCAAGTGTCCAATCTAATATGGCCAATTCTAGAGAAGAGCGCAGGTTTTTCTCTTTTCACTGCATGTAGTACAAATGTACAATATATATGGTACTTTTGTAGGTGACTCTAACTTTTATTATTTCTAAAGATTGTTGACTTCGTGTATGTGGAAAAATACTTGTGATGTTTTGACATATTAGATGTGTTTGCTATCTAAAATGATATTTTGGAAATTTTGCCTTTTGATTTGCAATCATATGCACCTTATGACATTCACAGTGGATATTTTCATTCCAAATTCTACAATTTTACCATATATAGCTTTTTCCCATTTGTTATTTACTTTTATAAACCATGCTTTTATCGACATTCTTGAAAGAATTCAGAATTAGTTACTTTTAGTTATCAAAATAAAATTTGCTAGTTTATTCTAGTAAAAAAAATATTTTCTTCGTATTTTCACGTCATTGTTCCTTATTCGGGATTATATTATCAGATGGTAGTTAGATGGCTATTTCATGTATCATATCATTGTTCCTGATTTGGTTTGTAATGTTAATATATAGTTGTATTATTTTTTTTAGGCTATCATATTTTGCACTGTACTGTGCATTCTTGATTATTTATGGAATGTCATCAGAACTAATAGTACATTTGGTCTTAATGATGCGACAGATACAAGAAGCTCTTTTGTACAGTGGACATCACGCAAGGTTTCTTTTTTAGCTACTCATATAGCATCATGCAAAGCTTACAGAAGAATATGTGCGAGGGAAAAACAGGGCAGTTGTTGTATGAATCCATGTTTATATGGAATGAATTCTTGACCCGTGAAATTCATAGCCATCTGAAAAGTACTTTATGGACAGTATATTTAGTATATGGTTTCTTTAAGCAGGTAAAATTTAATTATGTTAGTTTTGCTTTTTATTAAAAAAAATTTAACCTTTCTTTCGATTTTATGTTTTCCTATCAACAAAAAGGAAAAAAAATTGATATTACTAATCTTGTTTAATCAATAGGTTTTGCTGAACTCATTACTTATATGCTTTATTTGAATGATTAAAGATTTTGATAAAGCAAGACTCTAGAGGACTTAGGCTTCATTCTTCTGTTTTATGTCAATGGAATTGATGACTAGACTTATAGTAACTTATCAATACATCATGATCCCTTAGAAATCTAGAATAACTGACCGCATCAAGGGTTTTGTACACCAACACTATCATATCTCTATTCTCTAATACTGTAAAAAGTTACATAATTAGAAAATTAATTTTATTTAACTTTTTAAAATCATGTAAAGAAAAACAATTTCGTTGACAATTTTTTTTTTAGTTATTAGATGAGCAACAAATCAAGATGCTATTTGAAGGATAAAATGATCGTTTAACATGCATATCTTGGAGGATCATTCCATGGGGTGTGCCAAATTGTCAATGCCTTTCAGGCATGGTATGTATTGCATTATGCTGATTACCAGGTTGCTTGTTTCAACTGATGCAGGAGAAGAAATTGCTTGACTAGATGTTGGCCTATCAAGCGTATGATTTCACCTAAAAAGAACCAGATCAATTACAGAAGTGGAAGTTCTATATAGAAACGTAGAGTATATAAAACGACCTTGAAGCTTGTCTTTATTATGGTCAGCAATAAGATTGGAAAGTCAAGCTTTTTCAGAAAGCTTTGTAAAGCCAGGAGTTGGAGGAATAGAAACAAAGACAAATTAAGTTGATATAAAAACAAGTAGAAAGACTTCATTAAGGTTCTAAGGAGTACCTGTTGCATCAAAGATAGAGCTTTCAAGTTTTGGCATTTCTTTATACAGATTGTTATCCTATCTTGTGGAAGTAAAATGCCTATAAATGTCAATTACAAGAATATGGTATGTGAACATCATACTGGTGCATAAGGTTTTACTGCCTTCTGCCTCCTTATTACATTTGGAAATTACCTTATGTTGTTCTTAGGTTTCATTATGGAGTTAAGAACTAATTACTTTAGTTTCTCTGATTCAGGTGAAACTTTCAACTCATGGAAAAAATTTTTGGTTGACTCTAATTGCTAGGCGCTCACAACACTGTGCTGGGACCAGGTTGTTATATTATTATATTTTAAATCTGTGTTCCATGTCTTCCAACACATGGGATGTAGTAACTCTTATGGTGAAGAGTATCTAAATCTCATTATATCTTAATTGAAGCAAATTGATATATTACTTGTGACTGTGTTTTCTTCTTGCTTTGTCCATTTTTATAACCCTGTTGCTTTTGTGGATAAGGTATCTCAAGCGTGGTGTTGATGAAGATGGTAATGTGGCAAATGATGTTGAGACTGAACAAATTATCTTTGAAGACATTCCTGGAGAAATTCCAACATGTTTTAGTTCTATAGTCCAGAATAGGGGTTCTATACCTCTTTTTTGGTCTCAAGAAACCTCAAAACTTAATCTGAAGCCTGATATTATCTGTAAGTTCTGAAGTTTGGCAACATGTTTTTGGAAAGCAGTTATCTTACTATTTCTTCCCCTTTCACAGTGAATAAAGATAAAGGTTATGAAGCTACTAAGCTTCATTTTGATAATCTTGCAGAAAGATATGGAAAGCCTATTGTTATTTTGAACTTGATTAAGGTATGTCTTTTTGTAGTTTATGCATAAAGCACAGATAGGCCAATTTCTCTTACTGCTTCCACATCGTCATATCTGACTGATGACCAGTGCACTCTTGTCACCCTTTTTTCATAGTTATTGTTTTGTTAACAGTCAGAAGAAAAAAAACCTCGGGAATCTATTCTACGTTCAGAGTTTGCCAGTGCAGTTAAGTATGTGGATAAGAACCTATCAGAAGATAGTCATTTAAAGTTCTTACATTGGGACCTTCATAAGCATTATCGAAGGTACTTGGCTTCTTCTGATATTTATTGGTCTGATCTGCAATTGCAATATAATTATGATAAGATATTTGTTACAGCAAAGCTAAAAATGTGCTTACAATGCTGGTAGAAGTGGCGGCATGTACCTTAAAGCTAACTGACTTCTTTTACTGTGAAATGGCACCTGCATTAAGATATGAAAGTGACTTAAGATGGCCCACTTCTGTGTAAGTATCTTATGTTGTATGTTCACGTAATTCCATTATTTTCATCCAATATGTTTGTATAGGAAGCATAGTGTTAACTATATACTATTCTGTAAATTCTTAGAAACTTTTCTATATTAATAATATGTTAAAAGAACACAAATATACTTGTTTATTTTATCCTAGAAACTTGGTTTGTGATATTTTGCTTTTCTTAAATCCTACTTCCTTGTCGTATACCTTTGTATTTCTATTACTCGTTGAACCTTCTAGCTTTCATCTTATTCCACCAAAATCTTTTTGTTCCTGTCTTGTTTATAGTATTATTTTCAACAAATTGTACTTATACAACAACAACAAATTTGTCAAGCCTTTGAACAACCAACATGGTGGTATCAAAGCAAGAAATCTGCTTACTTGAGAAAGATACCATCAATGTATTCAGGTTGTGGTTGTTTAATATGTTTGCACCTCCAAGTATTATCACACATTATGGCTTAAATGTTATGCTAACCTTTTGAGCTTTCACCACACCAATGTCTTTAGGTTCTGTTGTATCATATTTGGTGCTTATTCTTCGAAGTTTTGTATATTGTAGTTTTTTTTTCTTAGTTCTGTTTTAAACATACACAAAATATTTTCGATATATTACTTTGCATATAAATAAATGTACCTGAAGTTTTAAGACCATGATTTAGCTAAGGGCATTTCTGAAGTTCTTCTAGCATATGTAGACCGTTTATTGCAAGCCCTCTTTGCAACACAACTAGTCCCAAATCTAGGCATTGAATGGGTGGTTGTTCTGCATTGGCAATTGATCATATAGCACATTATGGATCATGTTTCAGAATTTCGAACTTCATTTATAAATGATGAATAATATCTTAAAACCACCTGAATTTTGATTAGAATCTTAGATTATACTTACTTGTAAGATTATATGTGTTCCACTTCATCTTTCCAAAGGGATGAATCTAATTCTCCTAAAATATGAAACTTTAGCAACTCTTTTGATTGCTGATTGCTTATTCATTTTTGAAACATTTGATTTTTTATTAATCAAATCAGCCACAAGAAAAATACAGAGACTCTGACTAAAAAGTATTTGTTTCTACAGCATTGGGTCATTATTTCTATGGTTTTTAAAAGAATGAGTTCATTTTTTAAGTTGTCTTGTTTTTTTTATCATAGTTTGTTATTTTTAAACATACTTGCTTTAATGTTCAGGATGGATGATGCTGGTGACCAATCATCGAATAATATTTGCAGCAGTAGCAGCTGCAGCACCACTGACAAAGATGATGTTGATATGCTAGAAAATGGATCTCAAGAAAACATGGATTCTGATATATCTGGATCAGAAACAAAAACAATTGCAGTTAGCAATGGTGGACTTTGTTCAGTTAAATCACTTAGGTGTCAGAAAGGTGTTCTACGAACAAATTGCATAGATTGTTTAGATCGCACAAATATTGCCCAGTATGCCTATGGTTTAGTTGCACTAGGGCATCAACTTCATGCATTGAAATTATCTCCTTGCCCAAGCATTCCTCTAGATGCCACCTTGGCTGATCATTTCATGACATATTATGAGAAAATGGGTGACACACTTTCTCTGCAGTATGGTGGTTCTACTGCTCATAATAAGGTATTTATCCTAAATGAAACTTCTCATTATCATTCCATGTTCCTTGAGAATTGAAGAATCATGTTTATTCCAAGTGTTTCTCAGGATATGTTTTTTTTCTTGCAATTTTATTTTCTTTTAATGTTATTTGAAATCGCTGCATGCATGTAGATTTAGCTTCATGCTGTTTACTGTTTTTGGATCGAAAAGGGTCTGAGCTTTAGATAATATAAACTAGGGCTTCTATGTAATTGTGGGTGCTCCCATCATAATAGCGAAAAGCACAATTCATGATAATTTATTTATTTTCCTTCTTTTGTAAAAATATTATCTCTTATTCATATGACATGTTTACTATCTTAATACTCGCACTGAAATGATCATAAGACCAGTGCCTATTTTCAGTTTAACAACATTTATTGGTTACTTGGTAGATTTTTTCTGAAAGAAGAGGTCAATGCAAAGCAACAATCCGATATCAAGAGTTACTCAGAACATTTCAAAGATATTATAGTAATGCCTTTACAGATGTTGACAAACAGGCTGCAATAGATCTGTATGTATAATTTTTTTTTCTGTGAATTTGTTATATCTCATACTGAAAGAAAACTCCAGTTCTTTGGAAAATACAATTGCATAATATTCTGCATAGAGATGCCCACTTTTTGCACTTATTACATACAGATTTCTGGGACGATTTCAACCTCAACTGGACAAACCAGCAATCTGGGAGCATTGTGGTGTTGGGATGAGTGGTCATGGTTTTACCAATGAAATTTCAAGGTATTGTTGGACGTTTTTTGCATGATACTGGGATGTGTTTTTGCCTTCACTGAGTTATGATACTGCTTTTTTGCTTATTTATTTTTATTATTGCAGTGGGAAGATTTATTACACTAATGGTTATCTTCATTATTTATGCCATATTATTTAAAAATACCTGGTTATTAGGTTTTTCACTTGCCTTTGTTGTCATGTTTTATTTTTTTTTTCAGAATAAATGGTTATTTTGTATGGCACGCTAGAAAGATTAGTGCTTTGCTATGCATACATGAAAACGAAGTGAAGCAGGCTACTTATTCATAAGCATCCTCCTTTCCCAACAAATGTATTTTGCAAGTCTGTGACAATCAAACTGCCACTTGGCATCATAACTGATGACATTTTATGCTAGTTCACTTTGGGTACCGTCAAAGATTGTTTGATCTGTCTCTCTTCATACTCTGTTCCTAGATGCTCCATGATTTCTAAGTTGAATTGTTCATGACTAACAGAAGGATCTAAGAAGCCCAGCCAAGTTTGTTTAAACTAATGGTTTCATGGGTTGATATGCCAGTGACATATATGGTTTTCCTGGTCTTTTGTATCTGCTAAATGCTGCAGCAATCTTTTGATGTAGTGAATTTATACAGGTCATTTATCAAAAGATCCTTATCTGATGGAAATATACTCCATGAAAGTTATACTCTTCTATCCAGCTGTAGTTTAGTCAGAATGCTCCCTCATCCTCAAAATCATCACAGGTTGGCTACTCAATTTTGCCGTATCCAATCTACAGGTCTAGCTTCAAATTTGTTGCTACTTTTGTAAGCATAGTCACCAAACCACTGTAATTCCCTGTTAAACAGTTATTCCCCATTTTATATACTTAACTACAAAGTGTTCCAAACTTAGTACATTAAATATTTAAAAGATATTTTAGTAACTACTCGCTGGATGTATTAGACGTCTCTTTTCACATCTAAAGATGTGAGGTTTTAAAGGGCTCATCATCTATGACCTGGTTATAAAAAGCAGTTTATGGTCATTTCTATTATTCTATCTTTAAGCTTTCCTTGCATTAGTCTTTACAGATGCATGAGGGAAGAGAATTATTAATATTTTGCTTAATTGTGTCAACAACACTAACTTTTCCTTTTGCCTTGCCTTATAGATACACTGCCGTGGTGCCTCATGGGCAGCATTTTGCAGAAAGTGCAGATAGTTCTTTGTATAAAGACTGGTACTCGAATTTTCTGGATTTTGAATCAATTTTATCTTCTCGAAGTTTTCTTGAGGGAGAAATGAATGACAGGTAACCCCTGTCTCCTAATCTTCCGTATTCAAGTTAAGGTGGTCATTCTCTTGACTTCTTAAGTACATTGACAAGCCTGAGTGTACTTCACAAGCTCGCGACTACTCGAATGTTGTCTCTTAGTCTACTTTCAACTTAAAGCTGAATGCTGTGCCTCAAACATATCAAAACACCTTATAAAAATGAAAGAAAAGTTAGATTGGAAAAGTCTAGGCATCAAGTGCAATTAAGAGCCTTGGCAGCCACTTTTAACTACATTGATTTTGATATCCATAAGTATGGATTTCAGTATCCTTTTATGCTCATATGATATAGGAATCTTATGCCAGCCAATTATAATGAATTCAGAGTTTATCTGTAATACTTCTGTAAGCTCCTTTCAGCTTAAAATCCTTCTCCAAAAGTGGTGCCTTGGGCAACTATAATATTCTCCTGCAATGGGATAAAGTTCCTACAATTTTAGCTTGTTTATCCACAACCTGAGAAGCTGGTTAACACCATAATTCGAACTTTCTAATATATTCATGCATGTGTTGGTGTTCTATGCAATGCAATTCATCCAGAAAATATAATATTTCTGAGCGTAGTCCCTGCATAGCGTATTTATGCTTGAGGGTATAAAAAACTTATCATCATGAAAAGCTTGTCATGTGTTTTCAGATCCACATTGAATTCTCCAATTGAAAGCCTTTCTACTCAAAATATTGCTGATGGCAGAAGTAATGAGGCATCCTCAGATCTTGTAGAAAACGGGTCACTTACAGAGGTAAACACTTCTGTCCTTTAGTTGTGAAATCAGTTTTTTCCAGTATAACAAGGAGACCTTTTCAAATTCAGATTTGATTAATCTGTCCAATGAGATTATTTTTCTACTTTTAACTCATCATGTTGCACTCATTAACTATGAGACTAAACTTGACTAGTTGAGCTGTGTGAAAACACAAACTCTAACCAGGCTCAACAACATGAAAATAGAAGGAAAAATAATAAATTGTAGCAGTGTGAAAATAGAAGGAATAAAAATAAGTTGTAGTAGTGGCCTAGTGGCAATGGAGTTGAGGCAGATTTATTGTTAGAGAACACAGTATTGCACATAAAAAATGACTCTTTCTGCCATAAAAAACATGCATACTTGGAATGGCATGTGCGCCACACACATATTTGTTGAGAATACTAAAGATGATCTTGATCTTGACAAGTAATTTCTTAAGCAACATTTATTTAATTGATTTTGGTGCCATATCTCATTTTCCAAATGACAGATCTGGAACTTGCATCATGCTGTAATATTCTCCATTTTGAAACCCATTTCATGTCGTAGTCAACAATCATACACAATTCTTTCATTCCATCATTGTTTTTGGATTATAATGTAAGCATAAACTCTTAGAAGTATGGTGGCTAGAACTCTCTTCTATATGTATCATTGAATAATTTCATAGTATATCAAACCCATTTATTGGAGGTTGAGGGTTCGGAACTTGACATTTTTTTACATTTAAATATTGGTATGGTGGTGTCCCAGACCAGTTGGAGGTTTGAAACCTTATCATTATTAATATCATTGTTCGATTGTACATTTGGTGTCAGGACATATGCATGCAACAAATCGGTTCTCAGTTAGATTTGTGTATATGACAATTTCCAATTGTAATCACATGCTATTTTGGATTTGAATAGTCTTAAGATAAAGCTGCATCATTCTGTAACATGACTATGCAGTAATGGTACGAGAAATTGAGATTAAAAAAAAAAAAGAAATTTAGTTCTGTTTCAATTGCTTCTTGATTATTTATGTTCATGGAGAAATCATAATGGAAATACAACTTCCTTATGATGCTGCCCAAACAGTTAATATTGTGATTGTTTTTGTTGCAGGGAGACCAGGTAATTGAAGAACAGCCTCATGACACTGTCCGAACAGCTAACAAACGGAACAAATTTCCTGACAGCTTCGCACATTGGGTTCACCATGGAGAGGCTTTATACCGTTGATTTCGACTATTTTTATCATATTCTTTTACGCTCCCATCTGATACTCGTCTTCATTGACAAGGACTTAAAGATGCCAGCTTAAGCGAGAACAGGAGAATGTAAAAGTTGATTTGATTGATGCAGTGCTGCTGTCCTGCTAGTTTGAAGGAAGTATATGATTTTTATAGAGGTTGGCCAGTTTATAATAGATGAAATCTCATCAATGTAAATATTAGGATAGCTACTTGTGTCCTCATGAGCTTGGACAATTGTAGCCGCGATTCTTTTTCTACTTCCAGTTTGGTCCTTTGTTTATGTCTGTAAATACTTGTATAAACCGGAAATAAAAAGGAACAGTCATGTTGTTTTTCTTTTGACTAGATTTTGGAGGTTCATACTGAATTGAACTGCTTGAGCATGGAAAAAGTTGAAGCATCTGCTAATATTGTTTCATGTTCGCCTGTCAGTTGTTATATATTGATTGCCAAAATGTCTAGGAAACTAATCAACAACATGTTTGAATGATCCTCATTTGTTGTGGAAGCTGTATAATATGTGAATACAGCACTTGCTGTGTGGTTCGGTATAGGTGGTATTTATCAGTCAGATTATCGGCATGTGGATCGATCGACGTAAACTAGGCTGTTCAAGCGTAGTGTAGGCATACCATTTAGCATGAACTTGTACTCCCACCGGTACAGGGCTTGTGTTAGAAAATAACTTTCTTCTATTTTTGTCCTTTTTAGGTCTTTTTTTTAGATTAAATACATACCAACACATGATACACTTGGTATTGGTCTAATTTGCCGATACAAAAAAGAAAAAGAAGACTTTTTTATTCGACAAGTGATAATTTCTCAGTTCTTATTATTAATATTGTCTGAAACAAGGAGCAGGCATCTGAGGAATCAAGCTGGACTGATCACAAGAATAATGAAATCAAACCCATGACATTACCATAAGCTTAAAATGCACCTGCAGAGAGCAGAGTTAATCTTCAAAAAATGTGTTCTGCAAAGGATGACATCATAGATTTTAAAGGGTAGAGAGAGATGCAAAAGTCTTTTTAGCAATGTATACGTGATCGGTTACAAAGATATAGGTTGCAATGCATACATGATTGCTAGCAAATGAAAACTTGGATCATATCAAGTTCCATGTACAAAAGAATGTTGAAGAGATCATTCTATAGGCAAAATTATGCATTGCCCTGTTGTGCTTACACATTGTGGTCCGGAAGGCATGGATTCTGGGACCTCAGATTGAATGGAACAACTGATGACTGCTTTGGAAGATCAAAGAAACACAAATCAAAGGCTTCAACCATAAAAATCACAACTGAGACACTTCACTGCCTTCTATCGCTGTTGATGTGACAATTATCAGCTGAAAATGCTGACGTACCAAATGGATATATCATGTCAGCATGACATCTAACCAAAATATCCAGATGCTAGTAAGTCTGATTGTTATTGCTTGTATGTTAGTTGTACAGTATAATTATTGTATCTCAGCATTGCTTGTTGCTGTTCTGAGCTAACATGTCAGTTGTGTTCCTCAGGGTGCTGATGTGCAAGTATACACTCCAAAATAGGGAGTAAGAATAAAGATTTGAAGGAATCCAAAATATGCTTGCTTGGAACTTGAGGAGGGGCTGTTAGTTCATACGCAGAGATCCAATGAACACTTTTGTGTGAGGTGAAGAAAGTTGGGAAGTAGAAAAGCCTGCATGACATGGAGTAAGGCGAGTCATTCTTGTCATAGTCTTTCATCATTCAAATTGGAATCTATAAATTGATCCATTATGCCATACCCTGTGTGTGTCAGCTGTACTTAGCACTCTGCTCAGTTCCATGGCACTGAGCTTTGCACTGATCCTGCAATCAAGGAAAACCTACAGAATAAATATTCAAGGTAAGAGTCGACCAGAAGAAATTAGTCATTGCCAACGACTTTTGCATGCAGAACAAGATCGGAATCAGTAATTAACCTTAATCCTTGGAAATCGGAAGTTGAAGGCATGAAGCTGAGCCTGAATTCCTCCGAATATTCTCATCTCCAGATCGCCGATCGATGAGCCTTGCATGGATTTTTCAGTAAGCAATTCTCCAAGGTTTATCGTCTTGAAGAAAACATGAACTAAGATTGTGACATTCGTGCTGTGAGGTGGTTGAAAGAAACCAGGAACCGTGATCAACCCCATGTTGCTGCTGTCATAAACCAGGCCGAGCTCAGTGGAGCTGTATCTGATGCCAAGCTTATTGGGGTTGTGAGCAACCACAAGTAACGAAGCAATGGCCGAAGACTGATTGGCTCCCTTGCTGAAAGCTGCATCAGAAGAATCAAGTTGAATTGCATGGAGTTGGAAGCTTGGCTTCTTTGGCTTGAGGACAAATATAATGATCAAAACTGCAGCAGCTACGAGTGCTAAGCTCAGGAACAGAAGAGGGAAGCAGTAGCTCCTTCCAGAGGAAGAAGCTGGTGACTCTGCCTCGGTGATCTCAAATGGTTGTCCACCTTGCTTGTCCAACCTCAACATCTCTTCTCCAGCAGCAGTGCAGTAATGTCACTTGACATCTGCAGTTTATATAGCCAGATTCATCTCAGACGGGGAAGGAACTGTGTTTTCCTTTGGTGATAAGCCATGTGCAAATACCTTTATTCTTTTCTTCAAAGTTGCCTCAGGAACTCTTCCTCGGTTACAACTCTTCAGAACTTGTTAGCTTGGGCTGTGGACAACTTCCTTCCAAAGATTTCTGCTTCACCTTTCTGCTTGTGTTTGTGATCAAGCAAGTGCATCATCATAGACTAACCATAGTTATCTCCATCACATTTAGCAATATTTCTGGAGCTGTCATAGGTGTGGAATGTGAATGGTCAGACCTCATAAAAGTTTCCATGATAGCTGCTCAAAACTATTCTTTGAGTGTAAAATGTATGTTATCTACCTAAGAAACACAGAATTCAATCAACCTACATAAGAGGAAAGAAAAATATTCTACATAATATTTTTTTATATTAAAATATAATCTTCTCATTATTCTATAAATACAAGCCTTAGCTCTCTCTCTAAGATATAATTCCATATCGGAAACATTTCTTTCTCACACTCATTTTAGATCTCTCTGTAGTGATTCGAGACATAAGACATATCTCTCTGCTACTAGTTTTGTATAAATTCAGCTTGAAGGCAGAGATGTAGTTTTCAAAATGATAATCTTTGAAGAGTCGATTCTCAAAATATAATAATCTTTTAAAAAAGAATTAACCAAATTCCATATTTAATTTAATATAAGACACTAAGATGTTTCATCTCTAAGATGAAACAAGGTCCATAAACTCTCACCTTTGTCTGAAAGCTTTGATGTGGATATGAAAGTACTGCAGCATGTTTTGTTCTATAAGACTTCATTACCCAAAAAGCCCATCCCATCCCATCCTTGTTTTCACCTTCGGCAAATCCAAAAGCTGCTTAATGACCAAGCATAGCAGATCATTGCAATGCCTTAGTATACATGAACATAAAACACCAAACTATTTCTTCTTTGGTGAGTTCTCTTTTCTTTGTTGAATCCTTTGATCCACGTAATGATTGTTTAAATTTAGAAATTCAATGAAGTTTCTGAACATGCAGCATTAGTGCTTTTGTCCACTCCACCACATTTATTTAATAATACTTATTGATGCAGAAGTACTTGTTAGTTAGTGTAAACAATTTTTTAGCCGTGATAACGGGCCGACGCGGCTTGGTTTGGGTCCGGATGACGGGTCGTTGATTCCTTTGGGAGGAGATTCCTAGCCAACGCGCCCGGAGAGAAACGCCTCGCCTTCGTCCCTGTGCACACAGGTCGGGACGGGAGAACTCGACCCGACCTCTCCGACGATCAAGTCAGTAAATAATCGTGACGGGGTTATTTTTTTTTGTGTCCCCCATTCGTTTAGAATGCAAGGGTATTTATGGGGGAGTTCAGTGTTACCTGGTGTGCCTGCCCGCAGGGGATAGGGTCGTACCTTCTGATGACGTCTGACATTGCTATCGGCGTAGCGTGTGGAATCGAACCTAAGCGGTCGTTAATGGGCCTCGGTTGGCGTTTCGACCCGTGTCAGTCACGCGGTGTCGGACTAACAGGGGAGCAGGACGTCAGCGGGTGTCACGCAAGTCTTATCGTAATCATTACCCTCATCATTCTCCCCCCCCAAAGGAAGCTATGCGTCAGTTGCCGAAATGGGGGGGGGTCTGAGGCATGGCTTCAGTTTTAAAGAGCTTTCTTCGTCGGCCAAAGGCTGGTACGCCGCCCTGTGCATGAAACTCGTAGTGCTTGGCAATTAAGGAAGGTCGGGTGAGCCGTCATGGCGCTTGGTAGTGAATGGCCGAGGAACCTCAAAGAGCGACTCACAAGTCGGATTGGGCTCGGCCGTTGGGGCGGTAGCCCCCTCGGGCTAGTAGGTTATGTGGGCGCGATTTCGAACGTCATGAGGCCGAAGAATACGACACAGGTGGCCGCTGCCGAGGAGCTGGACGCGGGCGAACAGGCCACGCAGGCGTGGTTTCGGACGTCGTGAGGCCGAAGAATACGACACAGGCGGCTGCTGCCTACTAGTCATAGGTGCCCAGCAAGCCAATCACGTGAGTGATGGCACGTGTGACTTGATACAGAATCTTTTTGCTTATTATATTTTGGCGTATATCACTTTATAACTATTGCATAAATGCACATATATATATTGTGATGTCCTTGGATTTGTGCAATGGGAATCGGATCGTGATGAGATCACGATAATGAGATCGATTCACCTTTAAACACATATCCTAAATAATCCCGGTCATAGGTTACTCGAGAGGGACATCGTGATAACCGGATAGACTGGTGTGCTGTATACCCATCCATATGATGGATGCAGTTGGTCTCATAGCTGCTCGTGTAGGGACACTAGGGATACAGTACAGGTGCTCATTGGAGAATGAGTTCACTGATTGATCCGCTTACGGAATGCTGGATGGTTGATGATGCCTTATTGTGAGACAGCGATTCCGTAGTCCTAGTGGTGTATCTGGTCCTTAGACTTGAGACACCAACGATGTCCTGTATGAGTGCTCCACTCTTTGATACCAGACTTATAGGTTTGGCTGTCCCAGATCTAGTACAGCTGGTCATTAGGAGTGGTAGTCGATCTTACGAGGGCTATTGAGTGTCAATAGAGGACCATCCCCTCTCGGCATCATGAGAGGAATATCCCATATGTTCTTGCTCAGACAAATCTCTGGCCAGGGTCATTCGGGTTGAGAGAGAAAGAGTTCTCCGAGAGAATCCGATTAGAGCGAGACTCGAATAGAAACTGTATGGGTCTGACAACACCATGCTCGATATACAGTCTCTGGGATATTAGATGGATGAGGGACTATAGGTACACGGTAACTGAGGACAGACAGGTCCAATGGATTGGATTCCCCTGTATCGTCTGGGGACTACGGCGTAGTGGCCTAGTAGTTGATGAGTCAAGTGAATTATTACAGAGATAATAATTCACTAAGTTAGAAGGAGTTCTGACGGGTATGACTCACGGCCAGCTCGATATTGGGCCTAGAGGGTCACACACATATGGTAGGTATTGCAATGAGTAGAGGTTCGGATATGAGATATCCGACGGAGCCCTTGTTTTATTGGATGCAGATCCAATACCCACTAGGGGAGGACCCATTAGGGTTTGATAGGGAACCTCTATAAATAGGAGGGATTCAGAGCCTCATAGGCTAGAGTCTTTGCTTGCCTTTCCTATTCTCCTCTCCCTCTCCACCTTAGAGCAGGCCTGGAGTTTTGAGGAGCGTCGTCGCAACCCTGCTGTGTGGATCACCGCTAGAGAGGAGGACGCTTGACCTCCTTCACCCTCTCCTAATGATCTGGAAGGAAACAAGGATATACGATCTCCCTAGGTAACACAATCTACTCTATACGCAGTTTTAAGTTTCGCGGATTTTGCACACCAATCTTCGCACGATGACGAACATCTCTTTGGGAATCGGGGATTTTGTTTTCTTGTTCTTCTGCTACACATATGATGTCGCCCCCAAGATTTCCCAACACTGCCGAGGAGCTGAACTCGGGCGAACAGGGCGCGCAGGCGTGGTTTCGGACATCGTGAGGCCGAAGAGCACGACACAAGCAACTGCTGCCGAGGAGCTGAACTCGGGCGAACAGGCCGCGCAGGCGTGGTTTCGGACGTCATGAGGCCGAAGAGCACAACACAGGTAGCTACTGCCGATGAGCTGAACTCGGGCGAACAGGGCGCGCAGGCATTGTTTCAGACGTCGCGAGGCCGAAGAGCAAGACACAAGTGGCTGCTGCCGAGGAGCTGCTTCGATTGGAGCTGTTACGCTATGTTGTGGGAGGTGTTGGTGGCCGAGTACCCTTCGGTCTATTCGGAAGTCCAGGGGTCGAACCTTTTTGTGAATCGCCAGTTTTCGAGAAGACCGGCGACTCAAGCTCGCTGGTGCCACGTGTAACGCGCCTGTCGGTC
The DNA here is from genome assembly GCF_036884655.1 of Musa acuminata AAA Group. Taxonomy (NCBI): domain Eukaryota; kingdom Viridiplantae; phylum Streptophyta; class Magnoliopsida; order Zingiberales; family Musaceae; genus Musa; species Musa acuminata. Next base: position 13,473,130 of record NC_088335.1, on the reverse strand, counting down.
GCTCTGTCAAGCTGTATTTATGACGGAATGACGTTTGTGTCATCCCGACGCGACATGCCTGAGAAGAGAAAGGGTCACTGTTTTTGACGGGATTTTGTCTATAAATAGTGCGCGGCTAGCCCCTCGAATGTCTCCTCACTTGTTTCTATTCTACCGCTCCGTACTCCACCGTTTTCGTTTGCGCCGATCGCTCTTCTTCTTTTCCCAAAGGTCGGTAAAGATGGTGTCTTCTTCCCCTACCCCTTCACCCTCTTCCCTGGCTAAAGACGAGCGAACGGCGGTTGTGTCGAGCCCCGACTTGTCTTCTGACCAAAAAGCGACCCGGGCCCTTGAGGCCCTGATGTTGCCGCACGACCTCGACTCCATCGTGAGCGAGTCATCGTTCAGTCATCTCCAGGACCTCTATGGCATCCCGGAGGAGTTCGCCCTCCATGCCCCCGAGCCCGGCCAACGGGCGTACGATCCGATTCCTAGGGGCTTCGCCCCTACCCTTGATGCTTTTAAGGCCGAGTTACGTCTCCCCTTGCACCCCATCATAACTTCATGTATATCATGGTGGCGTATCTCCCCGTCTCAGATGGCGCCCAACTCTTGGAGCTATCTGGTGGCGTTCCTAGGGGAGTGTTACTATGCCAACATCACCTCAACCCGATCCCTCTTCTTTTCTTGTTTCCGGCTTTCCAAAGGGTCAGGGGGCTACTATCTGTCCGCCCGGGAGGGCTTTCGAGTGAGCGGGGCCCCTTCCAGTAATAAGGGATGGAAGGGGCGTTTCTTTTTCGTCAACCGCTCGGAGGACTAGGGGTTCGGGCTTCGATGGGCGGCGCACGTGATAGACAACACCGCCCCGAGTCTGGATGATGGGGAGCACCGAGAGCTCCAAAGGCTTAAAGAAATCCTCCCAGCCTCAGGAGCCATCCGGAATATGTCCGAGCAATGGTTGGTCGAGGCGGGTCTTAGCCTGATGCCTCGAGGTATGCCCTGAGGGGTAGCTTTAGGGTTTACTTTAGGGATCAATTTGCCAGCTGACCAATGTTGGTGTTTTCACGCAGAGATGGTGCTTCTCCGAGACCTTCATGGGGGAAAGACCTTGACGGCCCCGTCCACGCGTCTGTCGGCCGAGGCGAGGGTTGGCTCGAGGGAGGCCCCAGTGGATGTTGAGGCTGGTCGCCCTCAGAAGAAGGCGAAGACCTCCTCGGCAAAAACCTCTAGGGGGTCATCGGCCCAGCTGGCGGGGGCTATCGTTATACCGACCGGACGCGTCGGGAAAAGCCTCGGGCGGGGCGAAGCCGGCACAAGTAGGGGTGTGGCGGGGAAAGCCCCTCGAGAGCCCTTTGTCCGCGAGCTTTGTCGCCTCCAAGCCCGGGGGGAGGACGAGCCCTACAAGGCGTGTGCGATGGGCGATCTTTCTCCGGGCGAGCCCTCCGACCCACTGACGGCCCGTTGGGAAGGCCTTTCCCGGGGCAGTCGGGTGTGGGCCGACGGGGATTCCGCAACCGGGTTTGTCCGCGGAGGGCTCCATCCCGACATAGCTCGGGATCTGTACACTCTACCCTCGGAGGTTCTTCTTGTCAGGTCGGCTAAGTCGCTGCTATGGGTGAGTGTTGTTCCGCTGGTTCGGTTGCGTGTGTCTAGATAGCTCTTGTTCTGACCCGTTTGTCTACAGGGCACTCACTATGCCGCGGCGCTGATGGACCGCGTTCACGACGCGAGGCGAATCGTCAACCTCTTGAGCGACTGTAATGCCGACCTCCGGAAGCAGGTGGAGGAGGCCCGAGCCGGGGCGGCTCCTGAGGTGGTCGCGGCGGTCGAGCAGCGGGCCTCGGATTTGGACGCAGAGGCGACGTGCCTCCGGTCCGAGCTCAAGGCATCCGAGGAGAAGAATAAGGAGCTTCATATGCATCTGAAGGCGTCGGTGGCTGAGGCTCGTTCGGCAAGGGGGGAGTCGGTCGAGCTGATTCGTCGGTTGGAGGAGTTGCGTGCCGAAGCGCGGGGGGCTGCCGAGGCTCTATCCGTTGAGATTCGCCAGAGGCCGGAAAAGGACAAGAAATTGATCGAGGACTATAAAGCATCCTCGGGCTTTCAGCTTGGCCTTGTTCAGACCGGGCGGGTTTCGTACGAGTATGGGTACCGAATTGCCCTCGCTCGTTTTAAGGCACGCCACCCCGACCTGGAGGTCACGGAGGATCCTTTCGACTCCTTCCCCGAGGATATGGACGTCGACATGCTGGACGAAATCCCTTTTAACGACAGCCCCGACGCTCCAGAGGAATAAATGTAGGCTCGTTTGTACATGTTTTTGCTTTTTGTTGTTTGGGTATGAAATGTAATGTGCTTCCTGAAAATGATATGACTGTTTTTGTTCTCATCGTGCTTGTTTGTCTTGTGGTTTGCCTAACACGTTATGTTTGTACTAACTTATGTTAATCGTAACTTCCGCTTTTGTTATGTTCCAACTCATTATATTACGAAAAAAACCTTTTGAGGTTTTGTGAATTCCAAGTCCTTGGCAAAGCATGGCCTTGCATCGTCGCGAGTCGGTATGCTCCGACCCTAATGACTTCGATCACCCGATAGGGGCCTTCCCAATTGGGAGCTAACTTCCAACGTGCTCGGGTCGGGTCGCTAACCTTGGCCCTGCGTAAGACCAAGTCATCCAACTTAATTGGCCGAGGCCGCACCTTGCGGTTATAAATTCTAGCGACGGCCCTCTTATAGGAGAGATCTTTTAGGTGCGCGTTAGCGCGCCGCTCCTCGAGCAGATCGAGATCGGCTCGCAGTCCCTGGGTCGAAACTCGTTCGTCATAGCTTGCCGTCCTCAGGGTGGGGAAAACCATCTCGGGAGGCAAGACAGCCTCGGTCCTAAATGAGAGGCTGTAGGGGGATTCTCCGGTCGCGGCCTTGGGAGTGGTCCGCAAGGACCACAGAATATTGGGGAGCTCGTCCACCCAAGCTGATTGGGCTGCTGACACCCTCCTTTTGAGTCCGTTTAGAATAGATCGGTTAGTGACTTCGGCTAACCCGTTTGTCTGGGGATGGGCCACAGAGCTGAACCTTAGCTGAATCCTGTAGTTGCTAGTCATAGGTGCCCAGCAAGCCAATCACGTGAGTGATGGCACGTGTGACTTGATACAGAATCTTTTTGCTTATTATATTTTGGCGTATATCACTTTATAACTATTGCATAAATGCATATATATATATATATATATATATATATATATATATATATATATATATATATATATATATATATATATATATATATATATATATATATATATATATATATATATATATATATATATATATATATATATAGTGATGTCCTTGGATTTGTGCAATGGGAATCGGATCGTGATGAGATCACGATAATGAGATCGATTCACCTTTAAACACATATCCTAAATAATCCCGGTCATAGGTTACTCGAGAGGGACATCGTGATAACCGGACAGACAGGTGTGATGTATACCCGTCCATATGATGGATACAGTTGGTCTCATAGCTGCTCGTGTAGGGACACAAGGGATACAGTATAGGTGCTCATTGAAGAATGAGTTCACTGACTGATCCGCTTACAGAATGCTGGATGGTTGATGATGCCTTATTGTCAAACAGCGATTCCGTAGTCCTAGTGGTATATCTGGTCCTTAGACTTGAGACACCAAGGATGTCCTGTATGAGTGCTCCACTCTTTGATACCAGACTTATAGGTTTGGCTGTCCCAGATCTAGTACAGCTGGTCATTGGGAGTGGTAGTCGACCTTACGAGGGCTATTAAGTGTTGATAGAGGATCATCCCCTCTCGGCATCATGAGAGGAATATCCCATGTGTTCTTGCTCAGACAAATCCCTAGCCAGGGTCATTCGGGTTGAGAGAGAAAGAGTTCTCCAGGAGAATCCGATTAGAGCAAGACTCGAGTAGAAACCGTATGGGTCTGACAGCACCATGCTCGATATACGGTCTCTGGGATATTAGATGGATGAGGGACTATAGATACACGATAACTATGGACAGACAGGTCCAATGGATTGGATTCCTCTGTATCGTCTGGGGACTATGGCGTAGTGGCCTAGTACGTCCGTAGTCGATGAGTCGAGTGAATTATTACAGAGATAATAATTCACTGAGTTAGAAGGAGTTCTAACAGGTATGACTCACAGCCAGCTCGATATTGGGCCTAGAGGGTCACACATATATGGTAGGCATTGCGATGAGTAGAGGTTCGGATATGAGATATCCGACGGAACCCTTGTCTTATTGGATGCAGATCCAATACCCACTAGGGGAGGACCCATTAGGGTTTAACAGGGGGCCTCTATAAATAGGAGGGATTCAGAGCCTCATAGGCTAGAGCCTTTGCTTGCTTTTCCTATTCTCCTCTCCCTCTCCACCTCAGAGCAGGCCTAGAGTTTTGAGGAGCGTCGTCATAACCCTGCTGTGTGGATCACCGCTAGAGAGGAGGACGCTTGACCTCCTTCACCCTCTCCTAAGGATCTGCAAGGAAACAAGGATATACGATCTCCCTAGGTAACACAATCTACTCTATACGCAGTTTTAAGTTTCGCGGACTTTGCCCACCAATCTTCGCACGACGACGAACCTCTTTTTGGGAATCGGGGATTTTGTTTTCTTGTTCTTCCGCTGCGCATATGATGTCGCCCCCAAGATTTCCCAACAGTGGTATCAGAGCCAGGTTGTTAGTGCGAATGATTGGTTTTGAACTGTGTGTGTTGTGTTTAGGAAGAATTTTGACGTCAAAATCGTTGACGCAAAAACAAGGAAGGGCAGCAACAATTGCTGCCCTCGATCTACGTGCATGCAGCGCAGCCGAAGGCGGACAGCACAGGGGCTGCGTCTGCAGCAGTCGACCGGCGGCCTGCTTGCAGTAGGCTTGCGTCCGGCGGGGCTGGAAGCCCGTGGGCATTTCGGGTGCCTCTGCCCGCAGGGTGAGACGCTGCAGGGCAGCGGCGCCTGCCGCCGCTGCTCCCGCGGGTGAAACCCTCACCACCCGCCCCCCCCCCCCCCCCCACCTGTAGCGACAGCGCCGCCAGCAGGGTGGTGGCGGTGGCAGTAGTAAGAGGGAATTAGGGTTTTGGGCAAAAAGATAGTTTTGCCCCTGTGAATTTGAGAAATTCCAGTTTCTGTCTTTTATCCAAATTATGAAAATACTCTTAGGAATTGAGAAATTCCCTACATGTCCCTGATTTCAGAAAATATTAATTAATTAAAAGGTTTAGTTGATTATTTTTTTATTATTATCTAGTAGTCCTACATGATGATGATTATTTATACATGTGATGTATGATGTGTGGACGGATGATCATGGACCGTGTGATGTGTGTACTTGTGATTATTATTATTGAGGTCTGCGTGCCTCCATTATATTTCTCGTTTATTGTCGGGCCTGCGTGCCTATGATTAAGTTGTAATCACATGAGGAGGCACAACGGGAGCGTGGATGCGATAGCGGGACCCACGAGACGGACGATCGTGATGCATAAAGATGCATCAAGATGTCGACGGAACCGACGAGGACGAGATGGACGATCACAGGGCATGGAGATGCACCGTTGCACACATAGATCTTGATATGAGTGATTAGGCCTACTGGCTCGGGCCTAATCATATTAGGTTGTAGTCCATGATCATCTGGTGTGATTACTTATACACATACTAGATATGTATATATATTTGCATGCAATGTAGATATATATTAAATATGTATATGTGTGACATGTCATATTAGGAGACCAAATCATAGAAACATCTCTCGATAATATTAAGTCGGTAAACGTGAGGCAATTAGATTGACCCATGTGGCCTTCCATCGTTATAAGTAGGAACCGATTCCCGGTGTAGGTTGAGTTGGTCGAGTCCCTCGAGACTCACCTATATCGCGATTCGCTATCTTGCTTACGACATAGAGATGTCACCGGTGACCTGAGGGCATGGTATGCTTGGTCGAGTCCCTCGAGGGTATATCATCAAATCAGACTCATCTTGTAACGAAGGTGTTGACTTAACCGAGCATCATGGTTGGTCGAGTCCCTCGAGGCCATGGTGATTCGGAGGCCGAACAGGATAGGAATCACAAGGAGTTGTGATCGGCAAGAGTTGCCTACCTTTTAGGCTTAGTGTGATTGGTCGAGTCCCTCGAGGTTACACTAAGACGCTGATTGGATCCTGATCCCCACTAGAAGTCTGTCGGAGACTTCCGTTTCACGTGCTGAGGGTGTCATGTGACTCGTTAGTAAAATAGTGGGAGCATATTAAGATAGAAGTCCATATCTTGATAGTTTATTTCTTGCAAAATCTGCATGTTATTCATTTATGTTGCATCTTTATTTTTAGAAAATGTCGCTTTCAAATCCCTTACGTGGCATACTTGATGTCAACCGCCTCACTGGTCCAAATTATACGGATTGGCTCCGTAACTTGAGAATTGTTCTCACAGCGGAGAAAATCGTGTATGTCCTTGATACAATGATGCCTACGCCCGAAGAAGGGGAAAACGAGGATGAGATCGCTCACTACGTGAAGTACATTGATGACTCCACTCTTGCTCAGTGCTATATGTTGGGCTCTATGACTCCTGAGTTACAGAGACAACATGAAAAGATGGATGCCAGATCCATTCTCCTACATGTTCGCAAATTGTTTGAGGAATAGGGAATGACTCAACGATATGAGATATCCAAGAGCCTCTTCCGCGCTATGATGACTGAGGGGACACCGGTTCAGAACCATGTCCTAAAGATGATTGAGTGGATAGAGAAACTCACAAGTCTAGGAATGGTCCTAGAGGATAACTTGTATGTGGACATTGTGCTTCAGTCCCTACCAGATTCATTTTCACAGTTCATAATGAATTTTAATATGAACAAGCTTGAGGTGACTCTCCCAGAGCTCCTCAATATGTTGAGGGAGGCAAAGAGTACTATTAAGAAAGAGAAGCCAGTTTTCTACATTGGTGAGACCAAAAAGAAAAGGAAAGCAAAAAGGTCCCTTAAGAAGGGAAAGGGCAAGGGCAAACCAGGTAAAGCAAAGGTTGCTAAGAAAGACCCAGTAAAGGACAAAGGCCAGTGCTTCCATTGTGGTAAAGATGGGTACTAGAAGAGAAACTGCAAAGAGTACCTTACAGAAAGGGTGAAACAAAAGCTTGATGAAGCTTCAAGTACATTCATGATCAGTCTCCATTTGTCAGACTCTTATGATAACACATGGGTATTGGATACCGGTAGTGCTTATCATATATGCAATTCGTTGCAGGTTCTGGCAAGGCCTAGGAGACCAGAGAGAGGCGAGATGGACCTCAAGATGGGTAATGGAGCAAAAGTTGCTGTAGTAGCTGTTGGCGAGGTCCCCCTACATCTGCCTAGTGGAGCTTTTATTGCATTAGATGCATGTTATTTTGTTCCTTCTATTATCAAAAACATTATCTCCATTTCATGTTTAACAGTTAGTGGATATAAATTTGTTTTTGAGAACAATGGTTGTTCGATATTATTAGATGATAAGATCATCACGAAAGGAACATTGCATAATGGTTTATTTATGTTAGACACTACTCCACATATCATGAATGTAAATGTGTCCAAAAGGAAATAAGATGAGTTGAACAGTGCATACCTGTGGCATTGTAGGCTAGGTCACATCTATGAAAGAAGGATTCAAAAGTTACTAAATGATGGATATCTAGATCCATTCGACTATGTGTCATATGCAACTTGTGAGCCTTGCATTCGTGGAAAACTGACCAACTCTCCATTGGAGAGAGAGCCACTGAGTTGTTGGAACTCATACATAGTGATGTATATTGACCCATGTCAACTCATGCCATTGGAGGTTACTCCTACTTCATTACATGTACTGATGATTTCTCAAGGTATGGATATATGTACTTAGTGAAGTACAAGTCCGAGGCCTTTGAGAAATTCAGAGAGTATAAGAATGAGGTGGAGAACCAGACTGGAAAGAGTATCAAAACTCTTCGATCAGATCGAGGAGGTGAGTACTTAAGTATAGAGTTTACTCAGTTCCTCAAGGACCATGGGATATTATCCCAATGGACACCTCCTTATACACCTCAGCTCAATGGTATCTCTGAAAGGAGAAATCATACGTTATTAGATATGGTACGGTCCATGATGAGTTTTGCTGACCTACCCATCTCATTCTGGGGATATGCCCTAGAAACCGCAGCTTACCTTCTGAACAGAGTTCCAACTAAATCGGTAGTGTCTACACCATATGAGATATGGAAAGGGAAGAAGCCTGATCTTAAGATTATTAAGATTTGGGGCTGCCCTGCCCATGTTAAAAGACACAACCCCGATAAGTTAGAATCAAGGACAGAGCGATGCAAATTTGTGGGATACCCCAAGGAAACTTGTGGGTATTATTTCTATCATCTCGAGGACCAAAAGGTCTTTATAGCTAAGAGAGCAGTGTTCCTTGAGAAGGAACACATTCTTGGCAGAGACAGTGGGAGAATGATAGAGTTGAGCGAGGTTGGAGAACCAAGCTCAAGCACCACTCTACAGCCCGAGTCTGTTCAGGTACCTAATACACAAGTTTCAACTTTACGTAGGTCTTATAGAGTATCCCATCCTCCTGAGAGATATGTGGGATATATTAGAGGAGAGGATGTTGAGGATATTGATCCTCAGACCTACGAGGAGGCTATTATGAGTATAGACTCTAGGAAGTGGCAAGAAGCCATGAATTCTGAGATGGATTTTATGTACTCTAATAAGGTTTGGAACCTAGTTGATACGCCCGAAGGTATTGTACCCATCGGTTGCAAGTGGATCTTTAAAAAAAAGATCGGAGTAGATGGAAAGGTAGAGACCTATAAAGCAAGGCTAGTGGCTAAGGGGTATCGTCAAAGGCAATGTGTTGACTACGACGAAACCTTCTCACCCGTAGCAATGCTAAAATCCATCAGAATTCTATTGGCTATTGCAGCACACTATGATTATGAGATCTGGCAGATGGATGTGAAAACCACATTCCTCAATGGGAATCTCGAGGAGGAGGTGTATATGATGCAACCTGAGGGATTCGTGTCCAAGAACTGCCTAGATAAGGTGTGTAGGTTGCTTAGATCCATTTATGGACTAAAGCAAGCTTCCCGAAGTTGGAACATAAGATTTGATGAGGCAATCAGATCTTATGACTTCGTTAAGAACGAAGATGAGCCTTGTGTGTACAGAAAGGTAAGTGGAAGCGCTATCACCTTTTTGGTGTTATATATGGATGACATCCTCATCATTGGGAATGACGTAGGAATGCTATCCACAGTAAAGGCTTGGTTATCTAGACACTTCTCCATAAAGGACTTAGGAGAAGCATCTTATATCTTGGGGATTAGAATCTATAGAGATAGATCCAAGAGGATGCTTGGCTTGTCCCAATCCAAGTACATAGAAACCATTGTCAAAAGGTTTGGCATGGAAAATTTCAAGAGAGGTCTCATACCGATGAGACATGGGATATCGCTTTCTACGAGTATGTCCCCAAAGACTCCAGAAGAAAGGGCGAACATGAATATGATACCTTATGCCTCAGCAATAGGGTCTATCATGTATGTCATGCTATGTACTAGGCCTGATATAGCGCATGCTCTGAGTGTCACGAGCAGGTATCAGGTGGATCCAGGCTTGGAGCACTGGAAAGCAGTAAAGTGTATCCTTAAGTACTTGAGAAGGACTAAGGATCTTTTACTAGTATATGGAGGTAATAGCCTTAAGGTTGAAGGCTACACTGACTCAAGTTTTCAGTCTGATGTCGATGATAGCAAGTCAAATTCATGGTATGTGTACACCTTGAATAGAGGAGCAGTGTGCTGGAAGAGTTCCAAGCAAGATACCACTACTTACTCGACCACAGAGGTGGAGTACATTGCTGCATCAGATGCAGCAAAGGAGGGAGTCTGGGTGAAGAAGTTCATCACAGATTTGGGAGTCGTGCCGGGTAGCGAGGAGCCGATCTCCCTATATTGCGACAACAACGGAGCGATTGCTCAAGCAAAGGAACCTAGGTCTCATCAGAAATCTAAGCATGTTCTGAGGAGGTTCCACCTTATCAGAGAGATCGTAACCCGAGGAGATGTAGCAGTGGAAAGAGTTCCATCCGAAGATAACATTGCAGATCCACTGACAAAGCCGTTGTCTCAGATTGTCTTTGAGTGTCACAGGGGTCTGATAGGGATCAGACACATAGGTGATTGACTTTAGGTCAAGTGGGAGATTGCTAGTCATAGGTGCCCAGCAAGCCAATCACGTGAGTGATGGCACGCGTGACTTGATACAGAATCTTTTTGCGTATTATATTTTGGCGTATATAACTTTATAACTATTGCATAAATACATATATATATATATATATATATATATATATATATATATATATATATATATATATATTATGATGTCCTTGGATTTATGCAATGGGAATCGGATTGTGATGAGATCACGATAATGAGATCGATTCACCTTTAAACACATATCCTAAATAATCCCGATCATAGGTTACTCGAGAGGGACATCGTGATAACCGGACAGACTGGTATGATGTATACCCATCCATATGATGGATGCAATTGGTCTCACAGCTGCTCGTGTAGGGACACTAGGGATACAGTACAGGTGCTTATTGGAGAATGAGTTCACTGATTGATTCGCTTATAGAATGCTGGATGGTTGATGATGCCTTATTGTCAAACAGCGATTCCGTAGTCCTAGTGGTATATTTGGTCCTTAGACTTGAGACACCAAGGATGTCCTGTATGAGTGCTCCACTCTTTGATACCAGACTTATAGGTTTGGCTGTCCCAGATCTAGTACAGCTGGTCATTGAGAGTGGTAGTCGACCTTACGAGGGCTATTGAGTGTCGATAGAGGATCATCTACTCTCGGCGTCATGAGAGGAATATCCCATATATGTTCTTGCTCAGACAAATCCCTGGCCAGGGTCATTCGGGTTGAGAGAGAAAGAGTTCTCCGAGAGAATCTGATTAGAGCGAGACTCGAGTAGAAACCGTATGGGTCTGACAGCACCATGCTCGATATACGGTCTCTGGGATATTAGATGGATGAGGGATTATAGGTACATGGTAACTGAGGACAGACAGATCCAATGGATTGGATTACCCTGTATCGTTTGGGGACTACAGCGTAGTGGCCTAGTACGTCCGTAGTCGATGATTCAAGTGAATTATTACAGAGATAATAATTCACTGAGTTAGAAGGAGTTCTGGCAGGTATGACTCACGGCAAGCTCGATATTGGGCCTAGAGGGTCACACACATATGGTAGGCATTGCGATGAGTAGAGGTTCGGATATGAGATTTCCAACGGAGCCCTTGTCTTATTGGATGCAGATCCAATACCCACTAGGGGAGGACACATTAGGGTTTGACAGGGGGCCTCTATAAATAGGAGGGATTCAGAGCCTCATAGGCTAGAGCCTTTGCTTTCTTTTCCTATTCTCCTGTCCCTCTCCACCTCAAAGCAGGCCTAGAGTTTTGAGGAGCGTCGTCGCAACCCTGCTGTGTGGATCACCGCTAGAGAGGAGGATGCTTGACCTCCTTCACCCTCTCCCAAGGATCTGCAAGGAAACAGGGATATACGATCTCCCTAGGTAACACAATCTACTCTATACGCAGTTTTAAGTTTCGCGGACTTTGCGCACCAATCTTCGCACGACGACGAACATCTTTTTGGGAATCGGGGATTTTATTTTCTTGTTCTTCTGCTGCGCATATGATGTCGCCCCCAAGATTTCCCAACAGTAGTTCGTACAGAACTCCTGGAACCGAGCGCTGGTGAACTGGGATCCATTATCCGTGATGATGGCCTCTGGCAAGCCAAATCGAGTCATGATGTTCTTCCAAACGAATTTCTCCACTTGCCGTTCCGTGATTGTCGCTAGCGGCTCGGCTTCGGTCCATTTGGTGAAGTAATCCACGCCCATGATGATGTATCGTCGTTGCCCTGAGGCCGGTGGAAAAGGGCCGAGGAGGTCCAATCCCCACTGAGCGAAGGGCCATGTGCAGTCGATAGGGGACAGGGGAACCGCCGGCTGCCTGGGCGTTCGGGCATGCCACTGGCAGGGCCCGCACCACTGCACGTAGATTCTAGCATCTTGGGACATGGTGGGCCAGTAGTATCCTTGACGAAGGATTTTGTAGGCTAAGGTTCGAGCAGCAATATGCTCCCCGCAGATCCCCTCGTGGACCTCGGCGAGGACAACCTTCGCTTCGCTAGGCTCGATGCATAGCAGCAAGGGCTGTGAGAAGAACCGTTTGTAGAGCCGTCCATTCACCTTGGAATACCATGCTTGCGTTCGGCGAATGCAGCGTGCCGTGGCTTCGTCGTCGGGAAGGACTCCGTTGCGGTTGAAGAGCAGCATCTCCTGTACCCACGTGGTGCGCGGTTCGGCCGGAGCAACAGACGAAACTGAGATGGCGCGGGATGGGAGATCTTCGACCCCGGGGCGGTTTCCGTGGTCCAGTCCCGAAGCCATCTTTGCCAATTCGTCGGCTCGTTCATTTTGGTTCCGCGGTACCTTGGATAACGTGAAGCGGGAAAAGTTGGAAGCTAAGCTTTTTACCTCTGCCAGGTACCTTGCCATGGTTGGTTCTCTGGCTTCGTACCCCCCGCTAAGTTGCTCGGCGATGAGCTGCGAGTCAGTGAAGACGTGAATGACGTCCACCTACATTTCAAGGGCCAGCTTGAGTCCAGCCAGGAGCGCCTCATATTCGGCTTCATTGTTGGTGGCCCGGAACCCGAAGCGGAGGGATCGTTCGAATGAGCATCCGTCGGGAGCTGAGAGTACCAACCCCGTGCCGGCGCTACTGGAGGTAGCCGAGCCGTCCACGTGCAAGTCCCACGCCTCCTCCATCTGCTCGGGGCTTCCATTCCTGCCATCGGCCAGTTCCGCGATGAAGTCGGCTACGGACTAGGTCTTGATGGCAGTCCTTGGAACGTAATGTATGTCGAACTCTCCGAGTTCTACCGACCACTTGAGGAGTCGACCTGCGACATCAAACTTAGACAAAACCTGCCGGAGCGGCTGGTTAGTGATTACCTCAATCGTGTGAGCCTGGAAGTAAGGGCGTAATTTCCGGGATGCCAGCACGAGCGCCAAAGTGAGCTTTTCGAGCGGCGGATACCACTCCTCGAGTCCGTTCAAGACGTGGCTGGCATAGTAGACCGGTAGTTGCCCCCCGGAAACTTCTTTGGTTAGGACGGAGCTGACCGCGTGCTGGGAGGCGGCCAAGTAAACGCTGAGCTTTTCCCCGAGGACGACCGAAGCGAGGCGGGGAAGGTTGGCCAAGTGCCGCTTGACTTGTGCAAAAGCCTCTTCACACTGCACCGTCCACCGGAAGTCCTTGGGGTTTTTTAACGCCCGGAAGAAGGGGAGGCAACGATCACCGGACCGAGATAGAAATCGGGATAAGACAGCAAGCCGTCCGTTTAGCCGCTGTAAGTCTTTGACTGTTCGAGGAGCCTGCATATTGATGACCGCCTGCACCTTTTCCGGATTTCCGTCGATTCCCCTTTTATGCACGATGAATCCGAGGAACCTTCCCGACCCGACGCCGAAGGTGCACTTTGCCAGGTTTAGCCGCAGGCCATACTTCCGGAGTGTAGAGAATGTTTCGGCCAAGTCGGTCAGGTGGTCTACCGCCATGCGACTTTTGACGATCATGTCGTCAACATAGACTTCGACGTTCCGCCCGATTTGAGTGGCGAACATTTTGTTTACGACCCTCTGGTAGGTGGTGCCTGCGTTCTTGAGCTCAAACGGCATGACTTTGTAGAAATACACCCCCAGGTCGGTGATGAAAGCCGTGTGTTCTTGGTATTCAGGCGTCATTCTGATCTGGTTGTACCCGGAGAAGGCGTCCATGAACGACAAGCGGGCGTGCCCGGTTGTCGCGTCGACCAGCTGATCGATTCTTGGGAGGGGATAGCAGTCTTTCGAGCATCCCCGATTGAGACTCGTATAGTCAATGCACATCCTCCAGTTCCCATTAGATTTTTTCACCAGCACTACATTAGATAGCCATCGCGGGTACTTGATTTCCTCGATGAAGCCAGCCGCTAACAGACGCTTCACCTCTTCACGAACGACGAGCTACCTATCGGGGGCTTGTCGTCGTGGTTTCTGTTTTACCGACCGGGCGCAAGGTGATATATTCAGGTGATGCTGGGCGGTCTCAAGGTCGACGCCGATCATGTCGGATGGCGATCGGGTGAAGACATCTGCGTTCTCTTATAAGAAACCGACGAGCTGCTATTGCTCTTGCCTCGGGAGTTCCGACCCAACCCGGATCGTCCGATCCGGACGATCCTCCATCAATGGCACGTCGCAAGTGGGCGCCATCGGCTCCGGGTGTGGCGTCGTCCGCTTCTCTTCTCTCGGGTCTTCAAGAGGCTGGTCGGTCCTTGCCTTTTTGTGCAGTGAGACCGCCGTCAGGTAGCATCGCCTGGACTCTCAGGGGCTTCCCCAAACTTCGCCTGTCCCGGCGGGGGTAGGAAACTTCACCGTTTGATGATAGGTGGAGACTACAGCTCTGATTTTGTTGAGGGTGGGGATGGCGTTGTAGGCAGCAGGAAGATCTACCACCAAGAAGGTGGACATCACCGTCTTTGTTCGGGGCGACGCTCCCAAGGTGAGGGGCAAGGTGACAGTCCCCGATGGCGAGACGGAGTCGCCGGTGAACCTCATGAGCACTGAGCAGATAGGCTTTAGGGATTCTTTTATTAATCCCAACTTCCAGAAGGCGTCCAGATAGAGCACGTCGGCCGAGCTTCCGGTATCGATCATGATTCTCCTCACCTGGGCGTTAGCGATTCGAGCCATTATCACAAGCGCATCGTCGTGCTCCGGTGGCTTGACGTCCTCGGGAGGGAATGCGACCTTGGGGTCGGGACCACGTTGGGGAGCGTCGATCCTGGCAGAACGGGCGTATGCCTTTCTTCCCGACATACTGGTTCCCCCAGCCGTCGGTCCTCCGGTGATGACATCGATGTGGCGCTCCACGGGGCCCTCCGGGAGAGGCGAGGGCTCCCCGTTATGTCGGATGTACCGACTGAGGTGGCCCGCGCGGACGAGCTCCTCGATCTGCCACTTCAGTTCATGGTAGTCTTCGGTGTCGTGCCCATTTTGCCTGTGAAAGCTGCAATGCTTGGACTGGTCGGCGAGCTCCCACGGGTTTTTCATCGGAACAGGAGCCCTGAGTAACCCTCTCTCTTTTATCTGGAGAAATATCTCCATTCGAGAGGTGCCTAGGGGGGGCAGAGGAGGCCTCGGAGCGGGTAGGTCGAATTGGTCCAGCCTGCACCTAGTCGCGGCAGGCTGTTGCCCGCGAGCCAGTTCCGGTCTAACCCTCGTGTGCTTTTCCTGCTTTCCGGCCATCCAAGCCTCAGCCGCGATGAACTGGTTTGCCCGCTGAAGCATCTCCGGTACCGCGGAGGGGGGTCTCTCAACGAGGGACCAGAAGAATCGGGAAGGTCGTAGTCCTGTCATGAACGCCTGCATCAATAGAGAGGGGTGAGCGTCGGATAATCCCCGGATCTGCGTGGCAAAACGGTTCACAAAGTGGGAGAGGGACTCGTCCTCCCTCTGGTATAGTCCGAGAAGCAAGGCAACGGACGGTTTTGGTCGTGCGCTGGCTAGGAAGTGGAGCTCAAAATCTCTAGCGAGCTGGTCGAATGAGGCGATGGTCCCAGTCCTTAGGCCGCCATACCATGTGCGGGCTGGTCCCCTTAGTGTTGTGGGGAACGCCCTGCACATCAGAGTGTCAGAAGTACCATACAGTACCATTTGGGTACGGAAGGCGGCTACGTGGTCCGATGGGTCGGTGGAGCCGTCGTACGTGTCGAGAGAGGGGAGATGAAAATTTTGTGGGACCGTCTGATCCCGTATTTCGGGGACGAATGGGGATCCCTGATGTATGTCCTCCCCGAGCTCTCCTCTCGACCTGCGGATCTCTTTCTGTACCTCGTCAAGCCGTTGACTAACGAGGAGCAATTAGGCTCGCAGGGAGTCCGTCGAGGCCAAAGGAAAGGCCTCGGGTTGAGGGTGGCCCCTCTGGTCCGTCGTGACTCGATCAGTGAGCGGGGACGACGGGACCCGAGGCGAAGTGGGAAGCTCCAGGGGCTACGCCTGAGCCTGAGCAGGCGACTCCTGCTGTCGCATCGGTTCTGTGGCCGGGGGATACAGCGTTCCTGAGACAAGTGGAATAATGGACTGTATCATACCGGTTAGAACTTGGACCTGATGGGTGAGGTCGAGAAAGGCTTCGGACGAGACGGGCGGTGGTTCGGTGGAGGGGGCGTCGGGCGGTAGCAAGCCCTGGTCGTTGAAGATTCGCCAATAGCGCTCCGAAGTTGCGGTGGGGTATTCACCACGAAGACCTATCCGCGAGGGATGTTCCCCTGGAACCCCGACCGGATGCGCCCCCTTGACTGCGGCTTCGACCGAGTCGGCCTGGCGATACCTTGACATCGGCCCTCCTTCTAGCGCCATTATGTTAGTGTAAACAACTTTTTAGCCGTGACCATGGGGCCGACGTGACTTGGTTCGGGTCCGGATGACGGGTCATTGATTCCTTCAGGAGGAGATTCCTGGCCAACGCGCCCGGAGAGAAACACCTCGCCTTCGTCCCTGCACACAGGTCAGGACAGGAGAACTCGACCCGACCTCTCCGACGATCAAGTCAGTAAATAATCATGGCGGGGTTGTTTTTTTTTGTGTCCCCCCTTCGTTTAGAATGCAAGGGTATTTATGGGGGAGTTCGATGTTACCTAGTGTGCCTGCCCACAGGGGGTAGGGTCGTACCTTCTGATGACGTCTGACATTGCTATCGACGTAGCGTGTGGAATCGAACCTGAGCGATCGTTAATGGGCCTCGGTTGGCGTTTCGACCCGTGTCAGTCATGTGGTGTTTGACTAACAGGGGAGTGGGACGTTAGCGGGTGTCACGCAAGTCTTATCGTATTCATTACCCTCATCAGTACTTAGAAGAGGTAAACTAATAATAATTATTAGTAATATGAGAAGAAATAATTATTAATAAAAATATTTTTAATTTAATTATATATCAGTTTTTACATATTTCAATTTGTAGTTGACTCGAAATAATTAAGATTTTATAATTTTGTTGTTTCTTGTTGAATATTGCCCACATGAAATGTAACTTCCATGCGATATTTAAAATTAATTTAATAAATTATTAAATTTAATTGATAAATAAGGAGATAATTATATTCTTTAATACATAGGAGTTGTAACATTCTTTTTTATTTCTATGAATTCAGATTCTAGACTAAACAACTATTTTCATCACCCAATATGCATCAATGCAAAGAGAGAGAGAGAGTAGATCGTCTCTCAAGATATTTGATCGGCTCGATCAACGGCTGTTCTTGGGCTATCGATGACCAATGGGAACCGCCCAGCGTCCTGGGACACGTGGCATAGTTGCATTTAAGTCTGGGCAGGATTCGTGGCCAATTCCGAACATTTACGTCGTGTCTTCCACCGCTCGACATTGCTTCCTCCGCTCGTCTCTGTCGGTCGGTGGGCACGGGGCGGTTAGGGTTTTGCTATAAGTTCCTCGGGGGGGGTGGAAGATGAAGACGCGGCCGTTGCACTGGTGAAGGATAAAACGTGGAGGTTGATTTCCAGCGACTCTGGCTCGGCGCCCTTGAACGTGGATCGAGGAGCCGCTTCGACTGTCGCCGGCTTGGGCTTCGGCGGGAGCGATATCATGTTGCGGACGGGTGCGACGGTGGAGGCGAAGAACAAGGTGGTTTTGAGGTCACACGCCCTTCCGCAAAAGGCAAACCCGGTCGATGAATCGAACAAGGATACGAAGCCGCAGTCGACTCCGACCACCTCTGTTCCAGTCAATCGGAACGGCGTTAGTTCGGGCGTCGCCAGTGGCGTGGGCCGGGCGAAAGAGAAGGAAAAGGTTGCTGCGGGGGAGAAGAACAAGAGGATTTTGACGCCAAATACTGGGAAGGGAAAGGAACAATCCACGATCGCTGTTGAGAAAGGTGTTATGAAGAGAAAGATTGGTGGAGAACAGGATCATGCTCGAGTCCCTGCGAGGAAATCTAGAACAAATCCGGTGATAAATGATGCCCCTCGTCATGAAAAGGGATACGATGAACTCGCGGACGACGAGTTTCACTGCTCTATCTGCATGGAGACGAAGCGACTCAATGAGAGCTTCAGCGTGTCGTCCTGCTCGCACATCTTCTGCACGAGCTGCATTAGCCAGTACGTCGCCGCTAAGGTCGAGGAGAACGTGACGGTCATCTCGTGCCCTGACCCGAGGTGCAAAGATGGGATCTTGGAGCCGGATATGTGCAAGCTTATTCTACCGGAGGGCGTTTTCCATCGATGGGGCATAGGGTTGTGCGAATCGGCTCTTGGCACCCAAAAGTTCTACTGCCCCTTCAAGGAATGCTCGGCATTGCTGGTATATGATGGCGCTGATACAGATAAACAACTGATCACCAACTCGGAGTGCCCCCACTGTCATAGGATGTTTTGTGCTCAATGTAAGGTGCCATGGCATGCGGGGATTTGCTGCAAGGGATTTCAGGAATTGGGAAAGGATGAGAGAACGAGAGAGGATGTTTTGATGAGGAAATTGGCTACTGATAGCAAATGGCAGAGGTGCCCCCAGTGTAGGATCTATGTGGAGAAGATTGATGGTTGTATGTTCATGATGTGCAGGTGTTTTCTTGTCTTTCCTTCAGAACACCTTTGTTTTACATACATGCATTTGATAGCTTTGATTTATCATGAATGTTAAGCCAACCAATTTAGTTTCTTAAATTTCTTAATCCATCAGGAGTGATGGTAACTATAGTTGAACTCCATGTTCCTCTATTATCATTATTATTATCTTTTGTTTTAAGTGAAAGATGGAGTGATTATTCGTTATTTGTTTGATTAAGAGAAAATAATGACTTAAATAGAACAAAGCACTAGATGGAGTGATGGCAACTATAGTTAAGCCAAAACCAAGCTAAGAACAAAGCACTAGCTGCAGATTTCAAAGCTCTTGTGTCATAACTCAATGTAAAGCAATCCTACTTTCTTGAATTAGAATTGTTAGTACCTATCTTGATATGATCTCATTGGTTTTTGAGAATAATGCTTTTCATATTCTTCATGTATGATCACCCTTCAGTTTGTCATTTCCACTCATAGTCTAATGGACCTCAAGGTAGCAATATGAGCCTCCTATTTCGCATATGAGAAGTTAAAATAGCGTAAAACATATTTCACCATTTTGGATCTTTTCATCTCAGAAAAATCATTGAGTTCTTCATGCATCATGTTCTGCATCAAAAGATAAGTGTCGTCAATGGTAAACATGCTCTTTTTATAGCCTGCTTTGCAGAGTTTTCCAGTATATAAAGTAAGGTTATTGAACATAGATAGTATTTCCTACCTTGAAGCTTTGCAAGGATAAAGGGTGTCATTGGCAAAGAACAATATATTTTGGAGGTTGGCAGAGAACAAGTCATGTTGTAATGATACAAAGAAGAGTATATAATCCTGCAAAAAATATTGTGTATTCTGTATGAAAATATTTGTAGACATGCTAGGCATCTTTACACATTAGGAATCAAGTTCATGATATATATATATATATATATATATATATATATATATATCTTTGGCATGATATTTCTCCCTTTTGTAATTAAGACTAATTCTGGACCTGTCTTGTAGATTCTTCCCCAGGAATTTTAGTGGCACGATCCTGATGGCAGGCGAAGACCAAACTTTTATATATGTTATTGATCTGACTAACCACGACTGCTATTTCCTGTCTCTCATCTCCTCATCATCTTCACTGATCTGTTTGTAGACTGAGCTAATGCGTTCTACCGCTTCATTTGAAGGTGTGGCTATTGCTTCTGCTATGTATGTGCATCTCCGATGACAAAGGAACTCCACTACTGTGCGAAATGCCAGCGCTGATCTCCCCCAGGTGGCCAAGAAACTTGAAGATACTCTTGTTGTTCCTCTCTGATGTCTTTCATCGATCTCCTCCTGCTTTGCCTGGTCTAGAACTAGTTTTTTCTGTGATGCCCTGCAAAATGCATCTTGGTTGGCTGACTACTATCCTCTAATTAAAACTATGGAATGATGACAGCTGACTTTGCTCCTAGGGTTAACTTGGTGTAGTTCTTGTATATATGTTTGACTTGATCTTAAAGACAAATATATTTTAGTTCTTCCCTTGGTTTCTCTTAAACAAAATTATCAGAATGCATTTTATTAAAACAAAAAAGAGAGATTGCTTAACGATATCTTCTACAACACAGTTTTGGATGACTTCACAAGTATCTTTACAGTAACTTGTTAGATGTAGCAGTGATTGTTTCTAGAGTAATGCTTGTCCATTGGTATATGTACCTATTAATATTGAATTTGATGGTCAATCGAGGTGGAATTTTAAGCTGCTATCTTCTGCTTTTTGAGATGTGCCATTTTGAAACTCGAACCGACTGAAGTCATGGACTTGTTTCCAAGATTCCTACAGAGACCTGTGTTGGAGAGAGAGATTTCCGACGCTCAAAAT